>NW_027219778.1:0-206209 GCF_027580195.1 Bos mutus | reverse complement strand
TGTGGCATATCATCAATAGATGTCAAGCTTGCACAGTCTAGAGTGCTGGATAACTAGCAGCATAATGGCTGGTATAAAATGCTACTGGAGTAGCTGTTGCACACACTTCTAGAACAATACCTCAAGGAAGTGACTTTAATGCTTCAGAATTCAAGGTCACTAGTGGTCATACAGTTGATCTAGAATGAGGGATCACTCATGGGCAGGATATGTGCTTTGCAATGCAGCCTCCATTGCCCTGGAATAGGCCCTCCAGAATGCAACCTCAGTAATTGGAACACCTGGTCTAGACTACAGGAAGAATAGTGGGGGAAAATATGCAACAGAGGTCAAGCCAAGTCATTGACAAATTCCAGCTACAGAGTGTGGGCTCACTAGTTTAAGCACACATGCCATGGAGCAAGATTAGTAGTAGTGGAACTCACGCTCTACAAGGCAGGCTCAGCAGTGATAAAACAGTGTACCAGAGTGCAAAATCAGTAGCTGAAACATGAGTGTTTTGGGGCCTGGGCTTACAAGTGGCAAGACACATGCTTCAGAGTGCAAAATTAGTAATGGCCACACACATGCTGTAGACCACATGCTCACTAGCTGTGCCATGCCTACTTAGTGTAAGGACTCAGAAGTGACAAGTGTGCTGTAGTACCAGGATTTATACTGCTGGGATGAATGATTCAGTGTGCAGTTGTGTAGTTCAGGTATTCTTACTCTACAGCATAATCTCAGTAGTGTCAGAACATTGGTTGTAGAAGGTCCACACAGTCATGGTGGGAGATATGCTTCTGGGTAAACCTTAGTAGAGCAAAACCCATGCCAAAGTGTGTGCACCCTGTAGTCATGAGATCTGTACTCCCTGTGTGCAACTAGAGCATGTTCTCAGCAGAACCCAGATACCTGCGCTTGAGCTGATCCCCAGGAGAAGTGTACCACGTCCTCAGGTGTTCAAACTCACAATGTCTACAGGAGTGCTGGCTGAGTTGTGTCCAGAAGTAAACTTCAGAGTGAAAGTTCAATAATTATTTAGGAACACCTGAACTACAGCACAGGTTGAGTAGGGGCCTGACTTGTCCATAAGGCAACAAACTAATTATTGTGATTATGCTTTGGAGTGAACGTTTAGTAGGTGATGCACTCTTGTTCAGGAAGGCAATTTCAGCCGTGCAGTGATGCAGGATCCAGAGTGTAATACATCAAAAGGGTATGTGTACTTACAACAGGAGTGTTTTAGGGACAGGCTCAGTAGTGGCAGGACATATTCTCAAGAACCCGGGTTCAGGAGTAAGGAGTAATGGGATGTATGCTCTACTGTGCAGTCTCAGTGACAGCAACACACGTGTTCTAAATCTTAATTTCAATAGTGGCAGAAAGGGTGATCCCCATTGGAAATGAAGTAGTTCCAGCGAGCGTCCTCTAGATGGCAGTCTCAGTATTGACAAGCGCGTATTCCAGAGTGCAAGCTCAATATTTGTAGCATGTGTGCCTTGAAATGGGAGAAGGAAATGGCAACCCACTCCAGTATTCTTGTCTGGAGACTCCCGTGGACAGAGGAGCCTGGTGGGCTGCTGTCCATAGGTTCGCACGGAGTCAGACAAGACTGAAGCGACTTAGCATGCATGCATGCATGCATTGGAGAAAGAAGAAGCAACCCACTCCAGTATTCTTGCCTGGAGAATCCCAGGGATAGGGAGCCTGGTGGGTTGCTGTCTATGCCGTCACGCAGAGTCGGACACGACTGAAGTGACTTAGCAGCAGCAGTAGCAGTGGTTTGAAATAAGGAGTAAGTAGTTGTGAAAAGCTTCTTGCATTTTCAGTCATGGCATGCCAGGTCCAGAGCACAGGCACACTTGGTTGTAATACGTGGGCTCTACAATTGTAATGTATGTTCCAGAGTGCAATCTAATTAGCATAACTGTCCTAATTCAATTCTCAGTAAAAGCGGAATACAAACTCGTGATTTCTTCTGTTTTTTATTTTATTTTTTAACTTTACAATATTGTATTGGTTTTGCCATATATCAAAATGAATCCGCAACAGATATACATGTGTTCCCCATCCTGAACGCTCCTCCCTCCTCCCTCCCCATACTATCCCTCTGGGTCGTCCCAGCGCACCAGCCCCAAGCATCCAGTATCGTGCATTGAACCTGGACTGGCGACTTGTTTCAAATATGATATTATAGATGTTTCAATGCCATTCTCCCAAATCATCCCACCCTCTCCCTCTCCCACCGAGTCCAAAAGACTGTCTATACATCAGTGTCTGTTCTGCTGTCTCGTATACAGGGTTATTGTTACCATCTTTCTAAATTCCATATATATGTGTTAGTATACTACATTAATGGTTTTCCTTCTGGCTTATTTCACTCTGTATGATAGGCTCCAGTTTCATCCACTTCATTAGAACTGATTCAAATGTATTCTTTTTAATGGCTGAGTAACATACTCCATTGTGTATATGTACCACAGCTTTCTTATCCATTCATCTGATGATGGACATCTAGGTTGCTTCCATGTCCTGGCTATTATAAACAGTGCTGCAATGAACATTGGGGTATACGTGTCTCTTTCTCTTCTGGTTTCCTCAGTGTGTATGCCCAGCAGTGGAATTGCTGGATCATAAGGCAGTTCTATTTCCAGTTTTTTAAGGAATCTCCACACTGTTCTCCATAGTGGCTGTACTAGTTTGCATTCCCACCAACAGTGTAAGAGGGTTCCCTTTTCTCCACACCCTCTCCAACATTTATTTCTTGTAGACTTTTGGATTGTAGCCATTCTGACTGGCATGAAATGGTACCTCATAGTGGTTTTGATTTGCATTTCTCTGATAATGAGTGATGTTGAGCATCTTTTCATGTGTTTGTTAGCCATCTGTATGTCTTCTTTGGAGAAATGTCTATTTAGTTCTTTGGCCCACTTTTTGATTGCGTCATTTATTTTTCTGGAATTGAGCTGGAGGAGTTGCTTGCATATTTTTGAGATTAGTTATTCGTCAGTTGCTTCATTTGCTATTATTTTCTCCCATTCGAAAAGCTGTCTTTTGACTTTGCTTATAATTTCCTTTGTTGAGCTTTTAAGTTTAATTAGGTCTCATTTGTTTATTTTTGCTTTTATTTCCAATATTCTGAGAGGTGGGTCATAGAGGATCCTGCTGTGATGTATGTCAGAGAGTGTTTTGCCTATGTTCTCTTCTAGGAGTTTTTTTTTTTTTTTTTTTTGAGTGTGTATCAAAGTCTTCATTTTTAAATTTAATTTTATTTTTTTAATTTTAATTTATTTTTAAACTTTACATAATTGTATTAGTTTTGCCAAATATCAAAATGAATCCGCCACAGGTATACATGTGTTCCCCATCCTGAACCCTCCTCCCTCCTCTCTCCCCATACCATCCCTCTGGGTCGTCCCAGTGCACCAGCCCCAAACATCCAGTATCATGCATCGAACCTGGACTGGCAACTCGTTTCTTACATGATATTTTACATGTTTCAATGTCATTCTCCCAAATCTTTCCACCCTCTCCCTCTCCCACAGAGTCCATAATACTGTTCTATACATCAGTGTCTCTTTTGCTGTCTCATACACTGGGTTATTGTTACCATCTTTCTAAATTCCATATATGTGCATTAGTATACTGTATTTATGTTTTTCCTTCTGGCTTACTTCACTCTGTATAATAGGCTCCAGTTTCATCCACCTCATTAGAACTGATTCAAATGTATTCTTTTTAATAGCTGAGTAATAATCCATTGTGTATATGTACACAGCTTTCTTATCCATTCATCTGATGATGGACATCTAGGTTGATTCCATGTCCTGGCTATTATAAACAGTGCTGCGATGAACATTGGGGTTCACGTGTCTCTTTCCCTTCTGGTTTCCTCAGTGTGTATGCCCAGCAGTGGGATTGCTGGATCATAAGGCAGTTCTATTTCCAGTTTTTTAAGGAATCTCCACACTGTTCTCCATAGTGGCTGTACTAGTTTGCATTCCCACCAACAGTGTAAGAGGGTTCCCTTTTCTCCACACCCTCTCCAGCACTTATTATTTGTAGACTTTTGGATGGCAGCCATTCTGACTGGCGTGAAATGGTACCTCATAGTGGTTTTGATTTGCATTTCTCTGATAATGAGTGATGTTGAGCATCTTTTCATGTGTTTGTTAGCCATCTGTATGTCTTCTTTGGAGAAATGTCTATTTAGTTCTTTGGCCCATTTTTTGATTGGGTCATTTATTTTTTCTGGAGTTGAGCTGTAGGAGTTGCTTGTATATTTTTGAGATTAGTTGTTTGTCAGCTGCTTCATTTGCTATTATTTTCTCCCATTCTGAAGGCTGTCTTTTTCACCTTTGCTAATAGTTTCCTTTGATGTGAGCTTTTATGGTTTAATTAGGTCCCATTTGTTTATTTTTGCTTTTATTTCCAATATTCTGGGAGGTGGGTCATAGAGGATCCTGCTGTGATGTATGTCAGAGAGTGTTTTGCCTATGTTCTCCTCTAGGAGTTTTATAGTTTCTGGTCTTACGTTGAGATCTTTAATCCATTTTGAGTTTATTTTTGTGTATGGTGTTAGAAAGTAGTCTAGTTTCATTCTTTTACAAGTGGTTGACCAGATTTCCCAGCACCACTTGTTAAAGAGATTGTCTTTAATCCATTGTATATTCTTGCCTCCTTTGTCAAAGATAAGGTGTCCATATGTGCGTGCATTTATCTCTGGGCTTTCTATTTTATTCCATTGATCTATATTTCTGTCTTTGTGCCAGTACCATACTGTCTTGATAACTGTGGCTTTGTAGTAGAGCCTGAAGTCAGGTAGGTTGATTCCTCCAGTTCCATTCTTCTTTCTCAACATTGCTTTGGCTATTCGAGGTTTTTTGTATTTCCATACAAATTGTGAAATTATTTGTTCTAGCTCTGTGAAGAATACCGTTGGTAGCTTGACAGGGATTGCGTTGAATCTATAAATTGCTTTGGGTAGTATACTCATTTTCACTATATTGATTCTTCCAATCCATGAACATGGTATATTTCTCCATCTATTAGTGTCCTCTTTGATTTCTTTCACCAGTGTTTTATAGTTTTCTATATATAGGTCTTTAGTTTCTTTAGGTAGATATATTCCTAAGTATTTTATTCTTTCCGTTGCAATGGTGAATGGAATTGTTTCCTTAATTTCTCTTTCTGTTTTCTCATTATTAGTGTATAGGAATGCAAGGGATTTCTGTGTGTTGATTGTATATCCTGCAACTTTACTGTAGTCATTGATTATTTCTAGTAATTTTCTGGTGGAATCTTTAGGGTTTTCTATGTAGAGGATCATGTCATCTGCAAATAGTGAGAGTTTACCTTCTTCTTTTCCAATTTGGATTCCTTTTATTTCTTTTTCTGCTGTGATTGCTGTGGCCAAAACTTCCAAAACTATGTTGAATAGTAATGGTGAAAGTGGGCACCCTTTTCTTGTTCCTGACTTTAGAGGAAATGCTTTCAATTTTTCACCAGTGAGGATAATGTTTGCTGTGGGTTTGTCATATATAGCTTTTATTATGTTGAGGTATGTTCCTTCTATTCCTGCTTTCTGGAGAGTTTTTATCATAAATGGATGTTGAATTTTGTCAAAGGCTTTCTCTGCATCTATTGAGATAATCATATGGTTTTTATTTTTCAATTTGTTAATGTGGTGTATTACATTGATTGATTTGTGGATATTGAAGAATCCTTGCATCCCTGGGATAAAGCCCACTTGATCATGGTGTATGATCTTTTTAATGTGTTGTTGGATTCTGATTGCTAGAATTTTGTTAAGGATTTTTGCATCTATGTTCATCAGGGATATTGGCCTGTAGTTTTCTTTTTTTGTGGGATCTTTGTCAGGTTTTGGTATTAGGGTGATGGTGGCCTCATAGAATGAGTTTGGAAGTCTACCTTCCTCTGCAATTTTTTGGAAGAGTTTAAGCAGGATAGGTGTTAGCTCCTCTCTAAATTTTTGGTAGAATTCAGCTGTGAAGCCATCTGGACCGGGGCTTTTGTTTTCTGGAAGTTTTTTATTACAGTTTCGATTTCCATGCTTGTGATGTGTCTGTTAAGATTTTCTATTTCTTCCTGGTCCAGTTTTGGAAAGTTGTACTTTTCTAAGAATTTGTCCATTTCTTCCACGTTGTCCATTTTATTGGCATATAATTGCTGATAGTAGTCTCTTATGATCTTTTGTATTTCTGTATTGTCTGTTGTGATCTCTCCATTTTCGTTTCTAATTTTGTTGATTTGATTTTTCTCCCTTTGTTTCTTGATGAGTCTGGCTAATGGTTTGTCAATTTTATTTATCCTTTCAAAGAACCAGCTTTTGGTTTTGTTGATTTTTGCTATGGTCTCTTTTGTTTCTTTTGCATTTATTTCTGCTCTAATTTTTAACATTTCTTTCCTTCTACTAACCCTGGGGTTCTTCATTTCTTCCTTTTCCAGTTGCTTTAGGTGTCGAGTTAGGTTATTTATTTGACTTTTTTCTTGTTTCTTTAGGTGTGCCTGTATTGCTATGAACTTTCCCCTTAGGACTGCTTTTACCGTGTCCCACAGGTTTTGGGTTGTTGTGTTTTCATTTTCATTCGTTTCTATGCAAATTTTGATTTCTTTTTTGATTTCTTCTGTGATTTGTTGGTTATTCAGCAGCGTGTTGTTCAGCCTCCATATGTTGGAATTTTTAATAGTTTTTCTCCTGTAGTTGAGATCTGATCTTACTGCATTGTGGTCAGAAAAAATGCTTGGAATGATTTCTATTTTTTTGAATTTACCAAGGCTAGTTTTATGGCCCAGGATGTGATCTATCCTGGAGAAGGTTCCATGTGTGCTTGAGAACAAGGTGAAATTCATTTTGGGGGATGAAATGTCCTATAGATATCAATTAGGTCTAACTGGTCTATTGTATCATTTAAAGTTTGTGTTTCCTTGTTAATTTTCTGTTTAGTTGATCTATCCATAGGTGTAAGTGGGGTATTAAAGTCTCCCACTATTATTGTGTTATTGCTAATTTCTCCTTTCATACTTGTTAGCATTTGTCTTACGTACTGTGGTGCTCCCGTGTTGGGTGCATATATATTTATAATTGTTATATCTTCTTCTTGGATTGATCCTTTGATCATTATGTAGTGACCTTCTTTGTCTCTTTTCACAGCCTTTGTTTTAAAGTCTATTTTATCTGATATCAGTATTGCTACTCCTGCTTTTTTTGGTCCCTATTTGCATGGAAAATCTTTTTCCAGCCCTTCACTTTCAGTCTGTATGTGTTCCCTGTTTTGAGGTGGGTCTCTTGTAGACAACATATGTAGGGGTCTTGTTTTTGTATCCATTCAGCCAGTCTTTGTCTTTTGGTTGGGGCATTCAACCCATTTACGTTTAAGGTAATTACTGATAAGTATGATCCCTTTGCCATTTACTTTATTGTTTTGTGTTCGAGTTTATACACTGTTTTTGTGTTTCCTGTCTAGAGAATATCCTTTAGTATTTGTTGGAGAGCTGGTTTGGTGGTGCAGAATTCTCTCAGCTTTTGCTTGTCTGAAAAGCTTTTGATTTCTCCTTCATACTTGAATGAGATCCTTGTTGGGTACAATAATCTGGGCTGTATGTTATTTTCGTTCATCATTTTAAGTATGTCTTGCCATTCCCTCCTGGCTTGAAGAGTTTCTATTGAAAGATCAGCTGTTATCCTTATGGGAATTCCCTTGTGTGTTATTTGTTGTTTTTCCCTTGCTGCTTTTAATATTTGTTCTTTGTGTTTGATCTTTGTTAATTTGATTAATATGTGTCTTGGACTGTTTCTCCTTGGGTTTTTCCTGTTTGGGACTCTCTGGTTTTCTTGGACTTGGGTGATTATTTCCTTCCCCATTTTAGGGAAGTTTTCAACTATTATCTCCTCAAGTATTTTCTCATGGTCTTTGTTTTTGTCTTCTTCTTCTGGAACCCCTATGATTCGAATGTTGTAGCGTTTAATATTGTCCTGGAGGTCTCTGAGATTGTCCTCATTTCTTTTAATTCGTTTTTCTTTTGTCCTCTCTGATTCATTTATTTCTACCATTCTATCTTCTAATTCACTAATCCTATCTTCTGCCTCTGTTATTCTACTATTTGTTGCCTCCAGAGTGTTTTTAATTTCATTTATTGCATTATTCATTATATATTGACTCTTTTTTTTTTTCTTCTAGGTCCTTGTTAAACCTTTCTTGCATCTTCTCAATCCTTGTCTCCAGGCTATTTATCTGTGATTCCATTTTAGTTTCAAGATTTTGGATCAATTTCACTATCATTATTCGGAATTCTTTATCAGGTAGATTCCCTATCTCTTCCTCTTTTGTTTGGTTTGGTGGGCATTTATCCTGTTCCTTTATCTGCTGAGTATTCCTCTGTCTCTTCATCTTGTTTAAATTGCTGATTTTGGGGTGTCCTTTCTGTATTCTGGCAGTTTGTGGAGTTCTCTTTATTGTGGCTTTTCATCACTGTGTGTGGGTTTGTACAGATGGCTTGTCAAGGTTTCCTGGTTAGGGAAGCTTGTGTTGGTGTTCTGTTGTGTGGAGCTGTATTTCTTCTCTCTGGAGTGCAATGAAATGTCCAGTAGTGAGTTATGAGATGTCTATAGTTTTGGGGTGACTTTGGGCAGCCTGTATCTTGAAGCTCAGGGCTGTGTTCCTTTGTTGCTGGAGCATTTGCTCGGTATGTCTTGCCCTGGAACTTATTGGCCCTTGTGTGGTGCTTGGTTTCAGTGTCAGTATGGAGGCATTTGATGAGCTCCTGTCAATTAATGTTCCTTGGAGTCAGGAGTTCCCTGGAGTCAGGGTTTGGACTTAAGTCTCCTGCTTCCAGTTATCAGTCTTATTTTTACAGTAGTTTCAAAACTTCTCCTTCTATACAGCACCATTGATAAAACATCTACATTAAAGATGAAAAGTTTCTCTACAGTGAGGGTCACTCAGAGAGGTTCACATGGTTACATGGAGAAGAGAAGAGGGAGGAGGGAGTTAGAGGTGACCCAAATGAGATGAGGTGAAACAATAGTGGAGAGAGTGGGCTAGCCAGTAGTCACTTCCTTATGTGCACTCCACAACTGGACCACTCAGAGATGTTCACGGAGTTATAAATAGAAGAGAAGAAGGAGGAAGGTGACAGAGGTGGCCAGAAGGATAAAAGGGGGGAATGGAAAGGAGGGAGACAGATCGAGCCAGTAATCAGTTCCTAAGTGTTCTCCACCATCTGGAACACACAGAAATTCACAGAGTTGGGTAGAATAGAGAGGGGTTAGGGAGGAGACACAGGCGACCTGGTGGAGAAAAAGGAGAGTCCAAAGGGAGAGAGAGCAGTCAAGCCAGTAATCTCACTCCCTAGTGAAAAATGGATCCTGAAGATTGGGTTCTTAAAGGTACAAAATTGATAACAAATACATAAAAGCAAAAATTAAAAATCTAGAGTAGAGTTTGGAATTTCAAAAATACGATGTTAAAGAAAAAGAAGAAGGAAAAGAAAGAGAAAAAAACGAACAAACAAAAACAAACAAGGTCAAAAAATTATAAAGAAAGTACAGGTACAAAATTGATAACTAATACCAAAAAGCAAAAATTAAAAATCTAGAGTAGAGTTTGGAATTTCAAAAATACAATGTTAAAAAAAAAAAGAAGAAAAATAAAGAGAGAAAACAAACAAACAAAAACAAACAGTGTCACAAAAATTATAAAGAAAATACAGGTACAAAATTGATATCAAATATGAAAAAGCATAAATTAAAAATCTAGAGTAGAGTTTGGAATTTCAAAAATATGATGTTAAAGAAAAAGAAGGAAAAGAAAGAGAGAAAAATGAACAAACAAAAACAAACAAGTTCATGAAAATTATAAAGAAAGTACAGGTACAAAATTGATAACTAATACCAAAAAGCAAAAATTAAAAATCTAGAGTAGAGTTTGGAATTTCAAAAAATACAATGTTAAAAAAAAAAAAGAAGAAGAAAATAAAGAGAGAAACAAACAAAACAAAAACAAACAATGTCACAAAAATTATAAAGAAAATACAGGTACAAAATTGGTATCAAATACCAAAAAGCATAAATTAAAAATCTAGAGTAGAGTTTGGAATTTCAGATATACAATGTTATATAAAAGAAGAAGATAAAGAAACAGAGAAGAAGAAAAAAAAAAGTCACAGAAATTATATAAAAAACTATAGGTACAAAATTGATAACATATACCAAAAACCGAAAATTAAAAATCTAGAGTAGAGTTTGGAATTTCAAAATACAATGTTAAAGAAAAGAAAAAAAAAAAAAACAAGGTCAAAAAATTATAAAATATATATATATATATATGAAGTTTGCTGAAGAAAAAAAAATAGGGTCTTTTTTTTTTTTTTTTTGCAAAGTAATAGGTTATTAAAGTGAAAATTAAAGGAACAATAGAGGACTTAAATTTTTTTTAATTAAAAAAAAAGAAAGAATGAATGATCGTAAAAATAATAAAAATATATCTAGGACTTTCTTGGTTTTGTTGTGGGTGTTGTGGGTTCAGTTAAGTTTTGGCTAGTTCCTTGGTCAGACTTATATTTCTCAAGATCTATAGGCCCCTTCCTATGTAGTCCGTAGTAACCACAGGGTTTTGATCTATTGCCTGTAGCTTCCAAGGCGTTTCCCTCTGTTATATTTTCTTCTGTTTGCTAGTCTCTTCAGTATCTGGTTTCCGCCCTGACACAAGGGGGACAGTGGAGGGCACTTTTTTTTTTTAGGCTTACTTGTTCAGTCGCCCTGTGGGGAGGGAGCGAGGGATGCTGCAAACAAATAACACTGGCGTGGGCTCGCAGTGCCTCAGCCACCCTGGGTCTGCCCCCGCTCACGGCGCGTGTAGCCACCCTACCCACACTGCTCGGGCTCTAGGTTGTTCCGCCGGGAACAATCCGAGGCCGCCCTGGGTTGCATGCACCTCCCAGGTCCAAGCCGCTCAGGTTCAGGCACACCCCTCAGAGGCGCAGAATCAGTTGGGCCTGCGTTTGTGCTCTTCCCAGGTCCGAGCAGCTCAGGTGATGAGGTGTTTGGCGGCGCCAATGCTGCGACTTATCGCCCCCCACCACTGGGTTATCTGGGTGTAAAACCAGCGCACCTTCTCAGGCAGATGTTGACCATCCAGACCCCCAAGAAGTTTAGTTAGCAAAGAAGCCTGCTTACAGTTTTATAGATAATGTCTCTCTGGGGCTGCGATTGCCCCCTTCCAGCTCTGGCTGCCTGTCACTGGAGGGGGAAGGTCTGCAGCTGGCTATCTCTGTTCAGTCCTTTGTTCCGTCGCGCCGGGCCTGGCGGTCTTAGGTTAGGGCTGGCTTTTTCTCGTGGTAGATATCCCACAGTCTGGTTTGCTAGCCCAAATTATTTCGCCAGATAGTGCTCAGGTATTCAGGCCAGATTCTTACTCTCAGCGACGCAGCCCTGCGCGGGCGCCTCCCTGCCCAGCCCCGCCGCCCATGTGCAGGCATCTGCGCTGCTTCTCCGCTGGGGGAGTTACCATAGGGGCTCGCAATCTGCGAGTTTTAGTCGCTTATTTTTCTCCCTGTTATGTTGCCCTCTGTGCTTCCAAAGCTCGGCACAGATTTGGCAGTGAGAAGGTTTCTGGTGTTTGGAAACTTCTCTTTTTTAAGATTCCTTCCCGGGATGGAACTCCGTCCCTCCCTCTTTGTCTCTTTTTTTGTCTTTAATATTTTTCCTACCTCCTTTTGAAGAGTTGGGTTGCTTTGCTGGGTGCCTGATGTCCTCTGCCGGCATTCAGAAGTTGTTTTGTGGAATTTACTGACGTTTAAATGCTCTTTTTGATGAATTTGTGGGGAGAGAGTGTTCTCCCTGTCCTACTCCTCCGCCATCTTGGCTCCTCCCCCTCCTCCTCTAGGAGTTTTATAGTCTCTGGTCTTACATTTAGATCTTTAATCCATTTTGAGTTTATTTTTTTTGTATGATGTTAGAAAGAGTTCTAGTTTCATTCTTTTACAAGTGGTTGACCAGTTTTCCCAGCACCACTTGTTAAAGAGATTGTCTTTAATCCATCGTATATTCTTGCCTCCTTTGTCAAAGATAAGGTGTCCATATGTGCGTGGATTTATCTCTGGGCTTTCAATTTTGTTCCATTGATCTATATTTCTGTCTTTGTGCCAGTACCATACTCTCTTGACTGTGGTTTTGTAGTAGAGCCTGAAGTCAGGCAGGTACATTCCTCCAGTTCCATTCTTCTTTCTCAAGATTGCTTTGGGTATTCGAGGCTTTTCATATTTCCATACAAATTGTGAAATTATTTGTTCTAGCTCTGTGAAGAATTGTCACCATTGTCAGCTTGATAGGGATTGCATTGAATCTATAAATTGCTTTTGGTAGTATACTCATTTTCACTATATTGATTCTTCCAGTCCATGAATATAGTATATTTCTCCGTCTATTAGTGTCCTCTTTGATTTCTTTCACCAGTGTTTTATAGTTTTCTATATATAGGTCTTTAGTTTCTTTAGGTAGATATATTCCTAAGTATTTTATTATTTTTGTTGCAATGGTGAATGTAATTGTTTCCTTAATTTCTTTCTGTTTTCTCATTATTAGTGTACAGGAATGCAAGGGATTTCTGTGTGTTGATTTTATATTCTGTAACTTTACTATATTAATTGATTAGTTCTAGTAATTTTCTGGTGGAGTCTTTTGCAGAGAAAGCCTTTGACAAAATTCAACATCCATTTATGATAAAAACTCTCCAGAAAGCAGAAATAGAAGGAACATACCTCAACATAATAAAAGCTATATATGACAAACCCACAGCAAACATTATCCTCAATGGTGAAAATTGAAAGCATTTCCTCTAAAGTCAGGAACAAGACAAGGGTGCCCACTTTTACCATTATTATTCAACATAGTTTTGGAAGTTTTGGCCACAGCAAGCAGAGCAGAAAAAGAAATAAAAGGAATCCAAATTGGAAAAGAAGAAGTAAAACTCTCACTGTTTGCAGATGACATGATCCTCTACACAGAAAACCCCAAACTCGTGATTTCAACCTCAGTAGTTGGTGCATGCTTAATCAGGAGTAGTGGTTCATGCACTCATGGGTGCCACACCATGAGTTTCAGCATAAGTGTCACAGAGTGGGGCACAACAATGATAAGAAGCATACTTCAGAGTGCACACTAAGTAGTTGCTGGATGCATACTACAGAGGGTGAGCTCAGTAGCTTCACTGCCTGCATGCTGTACACTTTGAGCTCAATAGTACTTGATGGTGTTATATTGACAGTATGGCTACTTTAGAGCACTTGCTTGTAATGGCAGAATGCATACCTTAGAATATAAACTCGGTAGACTGGTCCTAAGATGGCAGTGGATATGACAAGGAGTTCAATTTCCTCCCAGTAAATACCTCAAAAGATTGTCAGCATGTAGAGCAACTGTCACAAAACAAAACAGAAGCAGACTCACAGATATAGAGAACAGTCTTGTTGTTGCCAAGTGGGGAAGGGAGAAAGGTTTGGGAGTTCAGAATTGGCAGATGCAAATTAATTTATTTATAGGATGGGTAAACAACTTCATACTGTATAGCAGAGGGAACTATATTCAATATCAAGTGATAAACTATAATGGAAAAGAATATATATGTACAATTGAATCACTGCTATAGAGCAGAAATTAATTGCAGCATTGCAATCAATTATACTTCAATAAAAATATAAACAAAATAAAAGGATAATTTTGTCTAAGACTGTGAAATAATATATCTAGGAAAATGAAAAGAAGAACAATCATCAATCAGAAAATCACAACAATCCTAACAATCTGAAATCAAAGTTGCACATGGAGCCAAGGGGGAAGGAAGAACTTCAGGGGAGGGGGGGGGGGCGGGTGGATTAGGGTCTGGGGTGTTAGTATTGCAAACTAGTCTATATATATATATATATATATAGATGCAAACTATATATATATATATATATATATATATATATATATATATATAATATAGGGACTGCATGAACAATGAGGCCCAAGTGAATAGCTTACAGAACTATATTCAATATTCTATGATAAATCATAATGGGAAGGAATATAAAAAAGAACCCATGTATAACTGAATCACTTTGATATACAGCAGAAACAAACATAATATTTTAAAACAACCATTAAAAAAATAAAAAATAAAAGTTATATATGCTGACAGAGGACACCAGATACCCAGAAAGGCCAATCAATTTACCATAATGAGGTAGGAGAAGAGATAAACAAGAAAAGAGAGACAAAGGATTTAGGGATAGAGTCTGGTTCTAGAACCAGATGTACAACAATGGACTGGTTCTGAATTGTAACCCTGCTTATTTAAATTATATTCAGAGCACATCATGTGAAATGCAGACTGGATGAAGCACAAGCTGGAATCAAAATTGCTGGGAGAAATAGAAATAACCTAAGATACACAGATGACAAAACCCATATAGCAGAAAGTGAAGAAGGACTAAAGAGCCTCTTGATGAAAGTGAAACAGGAGAGTGGAAAAACTGGCTTACAACTCAACATTCAAAAACGAAGATCATGGCATCTGGTCCCGTCATTTCATGGCAAGTAGATGGGTAAACAATGGAAACAGTGAGAGATTTTATTTTCTTGGCTCCAAAATCACTGTAGATGGTGGCTGCAGCATAAAATTAAAAGACACTTGCTTCTTGGAATAAAAGCTATGACCAACCTAGACAGCATATTTAAAAACAGAGACATTACTTTGCCAATAAAAGTCTGTCTAGTCCAAGCTATAATTTTTCAAGTAGTCATGTATGGATGTGAGAGTTGGACTATACAAAAATCTGAGCCCTGACAAATTGATGCTTTTGAAGTGTGGTGTTCGAGAAGACTCTTGAGAGTCCCTTGCACAACAAGGAGATAAAATCAGTCAGTCCTAAAGAAATTCAGTCCTGAATATTTATTGGAAGGACGGATGCTAAACCTGAAGCTGCAATACTTTGGCTACCTGATGCAAAGAACTGACTCTTGAAAAAGACCCCAGTGCTGGGAAAAGATTGAAGGCAGGAGGAGAAGCAGATGACAGAGAATGAGATTGAATCCATCACTGACTCAATGGAAATGGGTTTGAGCAAGCTATGGAAGTTGATGATGGACAGGGGAGCCTAATGTGCTGCAGTCCTTGTGGTTACAAATAGCTGGAAACGACTGAGCAACTGAACTGAACGTGTGCTGGGAATAGATTGCCTAGATCTTACCTAGGCAGATTGGTAAGAAATCTGGGCTCCCAAAGAGGTGAAATGTGTCTGGTTCTTGAGGAGATAGGGTTCTGGAATTCTCAAGGAGGAGAAAGGGGAAAACAGATTTTATTTTTTCCTTTATATTCTTTAGTCTTAGTCACATAAAATGATTTTTTTCCCCTTTAAGCCTGGAACTGCTGATTACAAAACCAAAAGCTCAGTTTAAACTCTGTAATTGGGATTATATAGCAACAATGTATCATGCTTGAGGACAGTTTCTCCTTCCTGAAAACCTTCTAACTAATCCTAATACTTTAGAAGGTTTATTATGGGAATGGGTCTGGTAAGATTTTTCTATTGTTAAATTCTAATCCTGTTATCCTAAAATATAAATTCTGGGAGTAGGCCTGGTAAAATTTTCACAAACTTGAGACTTTTTTGTGATTTATTATGATAACTAAGTTAAAATGTATGTAACTCCTTTGCTCACATTAGCAAAGGGAGCATTCTCTATCCCCCTTCTGACGTTCATGTCAGAGCTTTCTTTAATCCCTTTTTTTTAAATTTTATTTTATTTTTAAACTTTACTAATTGTAAGTTTTGCCAAAAATCCGCCACAGGTCTGTGTTCTCCTGAACTCTCCTCCTCCTCCCTCCCCATACCATCCCTCTGGGTCGTCCCAGTGCACTAGCCCCAAGCATCCAGTATGCAAGCACTCTTCTTGAGTGATCAAGCCTGGTCCCTGGTCCTGAAGTTAAATCTTCTTCTTCAGAGATCATGAATCTGACACCACTCATGTTAGGCTATTAGAGAAGGAGACGTTTCCATACCACAGGAAACCTTCTCAGAGGTTGATTCAATGGGCCACTTTGGAATCTTAGAGGGTAGTATAACCACTGCCCTCCACCCCCCAAACAAAAATCATCTCAGAATTCAAACCAAAAAGGCAATTACCAGTGGAGAATTGCCTCACAGTCTTGTGTCCACCCACGATGAATGGGGCCTGTGTATAGAGGCTCCCTCTTCATCTTCAGTCTTTAGAATAAAGATGAGGAAAATTCTGAAAGAGATGGGAATACCAGACCACCTGATCTGCCTCTTGAGAAATTTGTATGCAAGTCAGGAAGCAACAGTTAGAACTGGACATGGGAAAACAGACTGGTTCCAAATAGGAAAAAAAGTACATCAAGGCTGTATATTGTCACCCTGTTTATTTAACTTGTATGCAGAGGACATAATGAGAAATGCTGGACTGGAAGAAACACAAGCTGGAATCAAGATTGCCGGGAGAAATATCAATAACCTCAGATATGCTGATGACACCACCCTTATGCCAGAAAGTGAAGAGAAACTCAAAAGCCTCTTGATGGAAGTGAAAGTGGAGAGTGAAAAAGTTGGCTTAAAGCTCAACATTCAGAAAACGAAGATCATGGCATCCAGTCCCATCATTTCATGGGAAATAGATGGGGAAACAGTGGAAACAGTGACAGACTTTATTTTTCTGTGCTCCAAAATCACTACAGATGGTGACTGCAGCCATGAAATTAAAATATGCTTAGTCCTTGGAAGGAAAGTTATGACCAACCTAGATAGCATATTCAAAAGCAGAGACATTATTTTGCCAACAAAGGTTTGTCTAGTCAAGGCTATGGTTTTTCCTGTGGTCATGTATGGATGTGAGAGTTGGACTGTGAAGAAGGCTGAGCGCCAAAGAATTGATGTTTTTGAACTGTGGTGTTGGAGAAGACACTTGAGAGTCCCCTGGACTGCAAGGAAATCCAGACAGTTCATTCTAAAGGAGATCAGCCCTGGGATTTCTTTGGAAGGAATGATGCTAAAGTTGAAACTTCAGTACTTTGGCCACCTGATGCGAAGGGTTGACTCATTGGAAAAGACTCTGATGCTGGGAGGGATTGGGGGCAGGAGGAGAAGGGGACAACAGAGGATGAGATGGCTGGATGGCATCACTGACTCGATGGACATGAGTCTGAGTGACCTCTGGGAGTTGGTGATGGACAGGGAGGCCTGGCATGCTGCGATTCATGGGGTCTCAAAGAGTCGGTCACGACTGAGCGACTGACCTGATCTAATCTGATCTTGAATGCCCTGAGGACACTCTGAGAGGACTAATGTGATGTACCAGCATGAACCACAGAATGTCAGAGAAAAATAAAAAATAAAAAAACAAAGAAAAGCAAGTTTCCCATGGGAAGACTCTAAGACCACACTGTGATTGCTGACCTGCTCACAAAACAGACTGTGCCTTAGTATTTACCAAAGGAGAGCAAGCCAGCTTCCATTATGGCCCTCCCAGGAGGCAAAGATTCAGAATGCTGACAACCAGAGGCATAAGGCCATGACTTAGGCCCAGGAGACTGCATCTCCTGCCAAGATGCGAGCAAACTCTATCCAAGAGCAGCCACTAATCATGGCTTCCTGGAATTTAGGACAGTTGATAGCTGCCAAGAATTTCATAACCTGAGAGCAAATCCTCTGAGGAGATGCACAGCTCACCATAGACTGTATCCTTGTGGAGCATCTGAGAAAATGACCAGATTGAACCTGAGCAGTGCATGATAAAGATGGTCCACCAGGGACTGTGATGTCACAGCTATCCTGAGGGCCTGAGTGCCTCTCTGGAACAGTGTACTCTGGAACATCCTGGAACCTGAGCAGCTTGGACCTGGCAAGTTCATGAGACAAATAGCGCACCTGGGAGTATACTCTGGCAGAACACTAGGCCCACTGGGCCTGGGAAGATCAGGAGATGCATGGTTCAACTAGGACTGGGCATTCATAGAACAGCCAGGAATCTGAGCAGCTTGGGCCTGGGAAGTATAGAAGGCAAAGAACCCACCTGGGACTGTGCCCTGACAGAGAACTGGGGAGGGGGGTGGTCTGGGCTTCTTCATCCTGGGAAGAGCAAGAGATACATGGCTCAACTGGGACTGGACCTTCATAGAACACCCAGGAATATGAGCAGCATGGATCTGGGAAGTGCAGGAGACACACAGCCAACCTGAGACTGTGCACGCCTAGCACATGATGGACCCTGAGTATCTTGGACCTGGGAAATGCATGAGCTGCATGGCCCACCTGTGACTGTGACCCATTCCGTGTTCTCACGGAGCACCCAGGAGCCTGAGTGGTTGGATCTGAGACGCACACATGACCTTGGACTTTGGCAGACCCATCACTGTCCATTCACTACAAGGGATCCACACAAATCCCAGTGGTATTGTTTGCAGTGTTCCTACCTCTCCACAGCATAACAGAGCAAATGACCCTGAGTGTCTACTGTCACCTCTTCCTATCAGGGCTTAGATTAGACATTGAAGAGACTTGCAAGCAGAGCAGCACAGCCTAAGAAAAGACAAGATGGGAGAACCACACAGAAGTGGCAGATGCAACAGATTAAAATCAAGCAAAATTGCATTTAAGGACAATTTCAGACTTTGAGAAAAAGTGCAAGCTAGAACAAGGGATTACCTGACACTGAACTGACCCCACAATATATTTTCTAATTTTTGTTGGCATTTATGTTTTGGTTTATTTAATGTTGTACATCTGAGAGTCCAAATCCTACCCTAGGTTTTTAATTTTTGCTTTCTGATACTTGTTATTAATTTTGTAGCTTTAAGAGTCTATTTTTATTTATATCCATTTTCACTCAAGGATTTGACTGCTTGACTGCTTTCTTTTTTTGACTTTCTTTTCTCCTCCTGATAAACTCTATCAACCTCTTCACTCTTCTTTTCTACAGATAATGCTGTGAATCTCTTTGACTGTTCAGGATGTGGAGTTATTTCACCATTAATGGTTTGTCGTCTGTACAATGTTGAAAGAATAGTCTTCATGTCACTGAAATAGGGGGACCAAAAACCAGAGGCAGGTAGCTCAGCTCCAGAAATTTGAATTATCATAGAACCCCTGACCCTAGGGAATAGTGATAGACAAGATCTCATCCAAAAGGATACATGCCTACACTGAAAGCAAGCTCCACTCAAGAGCAGCAAGCTCCAGTGCAAGACAACCCACGTTAATCTTCCAGCAAAGGAGGAACACACTCAAAAAATTAAAAGACAGTTTTCTCAGTTCAGTCACTCGGTTGTGTCTGACTCTTTGCAACCCCATGGACTGCAGCACACTAGACCTCTCAGGTCCATCACCAACTCCCAAGGTTTACTCAACTAATGTCCACTGAATCAGTGATGCCATCCAAACATCTCATCCTCTGTCATGCCCTTCTCCTCTGGACTTCAATCTTTCCCAACATCAGGGTGTTTTCAAATGAATCAGCTCTTCACATCAGGTGGCCAAATATTGGAGTTTCAGCTTCAGCATCAGTTCTTCCAATGAATATTCAAGACTAATATCCTTTAGGATGGATGGGATGGATCTCCTTGCAGTCCAAGTGTCTTTTAAGAGACTTTTCCAACACTAAAGTTCAAAAGCATCAGTTCTTTGGTACTCAGCTTTCTTTAGTAGTCCAACTCTCATATCCATACATGACTAGAGAAAAACCATAGCTTTGACTAGACAGACTTTTGTTGGCAAACTAATGTCTGCTTTTTAATATGCTATTTACGTTGGTCATAACTTTCGTTCCAAGGAGTAAGTGTCTTAATTTCATGGCTGCAATCACCATCTGCAGTGATTTTGGAGCCCCCCAAGATAAACTCAACCACTGTTTCCCCATCTGTTTGCCATAAAGTGATGGGATCGGACACCAATATTTTAATTTTCTGAATGTTGAGGTTTAAGACAACTGTTTCACTCTCCACTTTCACTTTTATCAAGAGGCTTTTTAGTTCCTCTTCACTTTCTGCCATAAGGGTGGTGTCATCTGCATACCTGAGGTTGTTGATATTTCTCCTGGCAATCTTGACTCCAGGTTGTGTTTCTTCCAGTCCAGTGTTTCTCATGATGTACTCTGCATAGAAGTTAAATAAGCAAGGTGACAATATACAGCCTTGATGTATTCCTTTTCCTTTTTGGAACCAGTTATTCCATGTCCATTTCAAACTGCTGATTTCTGACCTGACAAGAGGCTTCTCAAGAAGCAGGTCAGCTGGTCTGGTATTCCCATCTCTTTCATTATTTCCCAATGTTTATTGTAATCCACACAGTCAAAGTCTTTGGCATAGTCAATAAAGCAGCAGTATATCTTTTTCTGCAACTCTCTTGCTTTATTGATAATCCAGTGTATGTTGGCCATTTGATCTCTTGTTCCTTTGATTTATTGAAAACCAGCTTGAACATCTGGAAGTTCACGGTTCACGTATTGCTGAAGCATGGCTTGGAGAATTTTGAGCATTACTTAACTAGCACATGAGATGAGTGTAATTGTGTGGTAGTTTGATCTAGAGCCAGACATCCTGGAATGTGAAGTCAAGTGGACCTTAGAAAGCATCACTATGAACAAAGCTAGTGGAGGTGAAGGAATTCCAGTAGAGCTATTGCAAATCCTGAAAGATGATGCTGTGAAAGTGCTGCACTCAATATAGCAGAAAATTTGGAAAATTCAGCTGTGGCCACAGGACTGGAAAAGGTCAGTTTTCATTCCAATCCCAAAGAAAGGCAATGCCAAAGAATGCTCAAACTACTGAACAATTGCACTCATCTCACATGCTAGTAAAGTCATGCTCAAAATTCTCCAAGCCAGGCTTCAGCAATATGTGAACCGTGAACTTCCTGATGTTCAAGCTGGTTTTAGAAAAGGCAGAGGAACCAGAGATCAAATTGCCAACATCCGCTGGATCATGGAAAAAGCAAGAGAGTTCCAGAAAAACGTCTATTTCTGCTTTATTGATTATGCCAAAGCCTTTGACTGTGTGGATCACAATCAACTGTGTAAAATTCTGAAAGAGATGGGAATACTGGAATACCTAATCTGCCTCTCGAGAAATTTGTATGCAGGCCAGGAAGCAACAGTTAGAACTGGACATGGAACAACAGACTGGTTCCAAATAGGAAAAGGAGTTCGTCAAGGCTGTATATTGTCACCCTGTTTATTTAACTTATATGCAGAGTACATCATGAGAAACACTGGACTGGGAGAAATACAAGTTGGAATCAAGATTGCCGGGAGAAATATCAATAGCCTCAGATATGCAGATGACACCACCCTTATGGCAGAAAGTGAAGAGGAACTCAAAAGCCTCTTGATGGAAGTGAAAGTGGAGAGTGAAAAAGTTGGCTTAAAGCTCAACATTCAGAAAACGAAGATCATGGCATCCGGTCCCACCACTTCATGGGAAATAGATGGGGAAACAGTGGAAACAGTGTCAGACTTTATTTTTCTGGGCTCCAAAATCTCTACAGATGGTGACTGCAGCCATGAAATACACTTACTCCTTGTAAGGAAAGTTATGACCAACCTAGATAGCATATTCAAAAGCAGAGACATTACTTTGCCAACAAAGGTTTATCTAGTCTAGGCTATGGTTTTTCCTGTGGTCATGTATGGATGTGAGAGATGGACTGTGAAGAAGGCTGAGCGCCAAAGAATTGATGATTTTGAACTGTGGTGTGGGAGAAGACTCTTGAGAGTCCCTTGGACTGCAAGGAGATCCAAGCAGTCCATTCTGAAGGAGATCAGCCCTGGGATTTCTTTGGAGGGAATGATGCTGAAGCTTGTGGCCACCTCCTGCGAAGAGTTGACTCATTGGAAAAGACTCTGATGCTAGGAGGGATTGGGGGCAGGAGGAGAAGGGGACAACAGAGGATGAGATGGCTGGATGGCATCACTGACTCGATGGACGTGAATCTGAGTGAAGTCAGGGAGTTGATGATGGACAGGGAGGCCTGGTGTGCTGCGATTCATTGTGTTGCAAAGAGTCGGACACGACTGAGTGACTGATCTTATCTTATCTGATATTGAGTATTCTTTGGCATTGCCTTTCTTTGGGATTCGAATGAAAACTAACCTTTTCCAGTCCTGAGACACTGCTGAGTTTTTTAAATTTACTGACATATTGAGTGCAGCACTTCCATACCATAATCTTTTAGGATTTGAAATAGCTCAACTGGAATTATATCACCTCCACTAGCTTTGTTCATAGTGATGCTTCTTAAGGCCCACTTGACTTCACATTCCAGGATATCTGGCTCTAGGTGAGTGATCACATCATCATGATTATTTGGGTTGAAGATATTTTAAATACAGTTCTTCTGTGTATTCTTTGCCACTGCTTCTTAATATTTTCTACTTCTGTTAGGTCCATATCATTTCATCCTTTATTGTGCCCATCTTTGCATGAAATGTTCCCTTGGTATCTCTAATTTTCTTGAAAAGATCTCTAGTCTTTCCATTCTGTTGTTTTCCTCTATTTCCTTACACTGATCACTGAGGAAATCTTTCTTATTTCTCCTTGATATTTTTTTGAATGCTGCATTCAAATGGATATATCTTTCCTTTTCTACTCTGCCTTTTGCTTCTCTTCTTTTCATAGTTAAATTTAAGACCTCCTCAGGCAGCCATTTTGCTTTTTTGTATTTCTTTCTCTTGGGGATGGTCTTGATCCCTGGCTCCTGTACAGTGTCATGAACCTCCATCCATAGTTCATCAGGCACTCTATCAGATCTAGTCTCTTAAATTTATTTCTTCCTTATAGTATATAATCATAAGGGATTTGATATAGGTCATTCCTGAATGGTCTAGTGATTTCCCCTGCTTTCTTCAATTTAAGTCTGAATTTGGCAATAAGGATTTCATGATCTGAGCCACAGTCAGCTCCCAGCCCTGTTTTATGCTGTCAAGGAGGAGTAAGCATCTTTTAATTTCATGGCTGTAGTCACTATCTGCAGTGACTTTTGAGCCTGTGAAAATAAATCTGCCACTATTTCCACTGTTTCCCCATTTATTTGCCATGAAGTGATAGCACCAGATGCCATGATCTTCAGTTTTCCTAATGTAGAGCTTTAAGCCATCTTTTTCACTCTCTTCTTTCACTTTCATCAAGAGGTTCTTCAGTTCCTCTTCACTTTCTGCCATAAGGGTAGTGTCATCTGCATATCTGAAGTTATTGACATTTCTCTTGGTAATCTTGATTCCAGTTTGTGTTTCATCCACCCCAGCATTAATCTGCATAGAAGTTAAATAAGCAGGGTGACAATATACAGACTTGACATACTCCTTTTCCTATTTGTAGCCAATCTGTTGTTCCATGTCCAGTTCTTACTGTTGCATCTTGACCTGGATACAGGTTTCTTAAGAGTCAGGTCCGGTGGTCTGGTATTCCCATTTCTTTCAGAATTTTCCACTGTTTATTTCAATCCATACAGTCAAAGGCTTTGGCATAGTCAATAAACCAGAAATGGATTTTTTTCTGGAACTTGCTTGCTTTTTCGAAGATCCAGCATATATTGGTAATGTGATCTCTGGTCCCTCTGTATTTTCTAAAACAAGCTTGAACATCTTGAAGTTCAAAGTTGATATATTGCTGAAGCCTGGCTTGGAGGATTTTGAGCATTACTTTGCTAGCATGTGAGATGAGTGTAATTTCATGATAGCTTGACCATTCTTTGGCAGTGCCTTTCTTTGAGATTAATGAAATCCAAGCCACTGCTGAGATTTTCAAATTTTCTGGAATATTGAGTGCCTCTCTTTCACAACTTTATCTTTTAAGATTTGAAATAGCTCAACTGGAATCAAAGCCATAATAGAGCTCCCTAATTCCCTAAGGGACAGTGCATTGCCTCAGAGAAGAAATGAGGTCCACACCCATCTTCTATAACAAAAAAGAAACATTCCCTCAACTAGAAAACCTTTGCAAGCTACTGGTCCCACCACATTCACTGGGAGGAGACTACACAATCAATAGCAATGATGACCCTCCGGTCCGCAGAAAATAGACCTCAAAAACAGCCATCTAAACAACATAAAAAGGCAGAGACATATCCAACAGGTGAAGGAACACAGTAAAAACCAATAAACCAATGAAACAGGAGGAAATAGGAAGTCTACAAGGACAACAATTCAGCATAATAATAGTCAAAATCTTGGAAACAAATGGAGCTTCAGATAAATGGACTTTAGACATGGATTGAGAAGATGAAAGGGGTGTTTTAAACGGACCTAGAAGAAATAATAAGTAGTCAATCAATAATAAATAATGAGATTGAAATCACTCGGGACAAGAAAAACAGTAGAGTTACTCAGGCAGAAGAAAGACTAAGTGAACTGGAAGATACAATGTTGGAGATAAATGAAGCAGAGCAGGGGAAAAAAATAGAGAAATAAGGACAGCCTCAGAGAGCTCTGGAACAATGTTAAATGACCTATATTTAAATAATAGGTTTCACAGAGAAAGTAGACAAAATGAAAGGGCATGAGAAAATATTTGAGGAGATAATGGTTGAAAACTTCCCAGAAATGGGAAAGGGAATAGCCACCTAAAATGAAAAATCCCAGAGTGTCCCATAGGGATAAACCCAATACAAAACATATCAAAACACACATTAATCAAACTAAAAACAAACAAACAAACAAATATACACAATGAACAAATATTAAAGGCAGCAAAGAAATAACAACAAATGGCATAGAAGGGAATCCCCATAAGGATAACAGCTGATCTTACAATAGAAACTCTTCAGCTTAGAAGGGATGGCAGGATATACTTAAAGTGATGAAAGGCAAAAACCTACAGCCAAGATTACTCTATCCAACAAGGATAGCATTCTAATTCAAAAGAGAAATCAAAAGTTTTACAGACAAACAAAAGAATTAGAATTCAGAACCACCAAACCAGTACTTCAGGAAATGCTGAAGGATCTTTTCCAAACAGGAAACAGAAAAGCTTTATAAAAACAAAGCCACAAAAATATATAGTAAATGGTAACAAAACTATACTTATCAATAACTACCTTAAACATAAATGGGCTAAATGCTCCAATGAAAAGACAGGCTGACAAAGAAAAGACAAAGAATATACTGTCTGCAAGAAAACCACCTCACAACTAGGGACACATACAGACTGAAAATGATGGCCAAGAAAAAGCTATTTTGTGAAAATGGAGAGCAAAAGAAAGTGGGAGGAACAATACTCATATCAGATAAATGGATTTTAATTAAAGACTACTGTAAGAGACAAAGAAGGTTGCATTACATAATAATCAAGGGATCAATCAAAGAAGAAGCTATATGCACCCAAAGTAGGAAAACCTCAATTCAAGAGGCAAATGCCAACGACAATTAGAGCAGAAATTAACAGTAACCAATAGTATTGGGTGATTTTAATACTCCATTCATAACATAGACAAATCATCCAGACAGAAAATCAATAAGGAAAACTCAAGTTTTAGATGATACATTAGACCAGTTTGACCTAATTAATATCTACAGGGCATTCCACCCCAACATTATGGATTTTACCTTTTTCTGTTTTTTCTCAAGTGCAAATGGAACATTATCTAGGACAGATCACATCCCAGGCCACATCTAACCTTGGTAAACTTCAAGAAATTGTAATCTTTTCAAACATATTTTCTGATCACAATGTTCCCAGATCAGATATCACCTACAGGAAAAACAAAACAAAACAAAAAAACTAGAGGAAACACAAATAATTTGGAGGCTATAAACAGCACAAAATTCAAATTTGAATTTAACAAAATTCAGGGTTTTTTATGAAGTAGGCATAAATGGAACATACTTCAACATAAGGAAAACCAAATATGACAAAACCACCGCAAACATTATTCCCAATAATGAAAAACTGAAAGCATTTCCTTTAAAATCAGCATTAAGACAAGGGTGACCACACTCACCACTACCAGTTTTGGGAATTCTAGTCACAGCTTTCAAGAAGAAAAAGATATAAAAATAATCCTCATTGGGAAAGAAGAGGTAAAACTCTTTCTATTTGCACATGATACTATCCTTTACACAGAAAACCCAAGAGATGTCACCAGAAAATTACTAGAGATAACCAATGAATAGAGTAAATTACAGGGTATAAAATTAATACACAGAAACCTTTATATTCCTATACACTGACAATGAAAAATCAGAAAGAGAAATTAAGAAACAATCCTGTTCACCATTGCAATGAAAGGAATAAAATAACTCAAAATAAATTTGCATAAAGAGACAAAGGGCTTCCATGATAGCTCAATTGGTTCAGAAGCTGCCTGCAACGCAGGAAAGAAAGAAAGAAAGTGAAGTTGCTCAGTCATGTCCGTCTCTTTGCGATCCCATGGACTGGAGCCTATCAGGCTCCTCTGTCCATGGGATTTTCCAGGCAAGAGTGCTGGAGTGGATTGCCATTTCCTTCTCCAGGGGATCTTCCTGACCCAGGAATCGAACCCAGATCTCCAGCATTGCAAGCAGACGTTTTACCATCTGAGCCACCCAGGGAAGCCCCAGGAAACTCCTATTCCTGGGTCAGGAAGACCCCCCAAAGAAGGGATAGGCTACACACTATAGTATTCTGGGCTTCCCTTGTGGCCCAGCTGGTGAAAAATCCTCCTACAACGTGTGAGACCTGTGTTCAATCCCTGGTTGGGAAGATCTCTGGAGAAGGGAAAGGTTACCCATTCCAGTTCTCTGGCCTGGAGAATTCCAAATTCCATACACTGTATAGTCCATGGGATTGCAGAGAGTCAGACACGACTGATCAACTTTCACTTTTGCAGAGAGATAAAATAAAAGAACTGATGAAATAAATCAAAACACAAAAAGATGGAGAAATGTCTATTTAGTTCTTTGGCCCATTTTTTGATTGGGTCATTTATTTTTCTGGAGTTGAGCTGTAGGAGTTGCTTGTATATTTTTGAGATTAGTTGTTTGTCAGCTGCTTCATTTGCTATTATTTTCTCCCATTCTGAAGGCTGTATTTTTAACCTTGCTAATAGTTTCCTTTGATGTGCAGAAGCTTTTAAGGTTAATTAGGTCCCATTTGTTTATTTTTGCTTTTATTTCCAATATTCTGGGAGGTGGCCATAGAGGATCCTGCTGTGATGTATGTCAGAGAGTGTTTTGCCTATGTTCTCCTCTAGGAGTTTTATAGTTTCTGGTCTTACGTTGAGATCTTTAATCCATTTTGAGTTTATTTTTGTGTATGGTGTTAGAAAGTGGTCTAGTTTCATTCTTTTACAAGTGGTTGACCAGATTTCCCAGCACCACTTGTTAAAGAGGTTGTCTTTAATCCATTGTATATTCTTGCCTCCTTTGTCAAAGATAAGGTGTCCATATGTGCGTGGATTTATCTCTGGGCTTTCAATTTTGTTCCATTGATCTATATTTCTGTCTTTGTGCCAGTACCATACTGTCTTGATAACTGTGGCTTTGTAATAGAGCCTGAAGTCAGGCAGGTTGATTCCTCCAGTTCCATTCTTCTTTCTCAACATTGCTTTGGCTATTCGAGGTTTTTTTGTATTTCCATACAAATTGTGAAATTATTTGTTTTAGCTCTGTGAAGAATACCGTTGGTAGCTTGATAGGGATTGCATTGAATCTATAAATTGCTTTTGGTAGTATACTCATTTTCACTATATTGATTCTGCCAATCCATGAACATGGTATATTTCTCCATCTATTAGTGTCCTCTTTGATCTCTTTCACCAGTGTTTTATAGTTTTCTATATATAGGTCTTTAGTTTCTTTAGGTAGATATATTCCTAAGTATTTTATTCTTTCCATTGCAATGGTGAATGGAATTGTTTCCTTAATTTCTCTTTTTGTTTTCTCATTATGAGTGTATAGGAATGCAAGGGATTTCTGTGTGTTGATTTTATATCCTGCAACTTTACTATATTCATTGATTAGTTCTAGTAATTTTCTGGTGGAGTCTTTAGGGTTTTCTATGTAAACGATCATGTCATCTGCAAACAGTGAGAGTTTTACTTCTTTTCCAATTTGGATTCCTTTTATTACTTTTTCTCCTCTGATTGCTGTGGCCAAAACTTCCAAAACTGTGTTGAATAGTAATGGTAAAAGTGGGCACCCTTGTCTCGTTCCTGACTTTAGAGGAAAAGCTTTCAATTTTTCACCAGTGAGGATAATGTTTGCTGTGGGTTGGTCATATATAGCTTTTATTATGTTGAGGTATGTTCCTTCTATTCCTGCTCTCTGGAGAGTTCTTATCATAAATGGATGTTGAATTTTGTCAAAGGCTTTCTCTGCATCTATTGAGATAATCATATGGTTTTTGTTTTTCAATTTGTTAATGTGGTGTATAACCTTGATTGATTTGCGGATATTGAAGAATCCTTGAATCCCTGGGATAAAGCCCACTTGGTCATGGTGTATGATCTTTTTAATGTGTTGTTGGATTCTGATTGCTAGAATTTTGTTAAGAATTTTTGCATCTATGTTTATCAGTGATATTGGCCTGTAGTTTTCTTTTTTTGTGGGATCTTTGTCTCGAAAGAAGACATACAGATGGCTAACAAACACATGAAAAGATGCTCAACATCACTCATTATCAGAGAAATGCAAATCAAAACCACTATGAGGTACCATTTCACACCAGTCAGAATGGCTACAATCCAAAAGTCTACAAATAATAAATGCTGGAGAGGGTGTGGAGAAAAGGGAACCCTCTTACACTGTTGGTGGGAATGCAAACTAGTACAGCCACTATGGAGAACAGTGTGGAGATTCCTTAAAAAACTGGAAATAGAACTGCCTTATGATCCAGCAATCCCACTGCTGGGCATACACACTGAGGAAACCAGAAGGGAAAGAGACACGTGTACCCCAATGTTCATCGCAGCACTGTTTATAATAGCCAGGACATGGAAGCAGCCTAGATGTCCATCAGAAGATGAATGGAAAAGAAAGCTGTGTACATATACACAATGGAGTATTACTCAGCCATTAAAAAGAATACATTTGAATCAGTTCTAATGAGGTGGATGAAACTGGAGCCTATTATACAGAGTGAAGTAAGCCAGAAGGAAAAACATAAATACAGTATACTAACACATATATATAGAATTTAGAAAGATGGTAACAATAACCCAGTGTACGAGACAGCAAAAGAGACACTGATGTATAGAACAGTATTATGGACTCTGTGGGAGAGGGAGAGGGTGGGAAGATTTGGGAGAATGACATTGAAACATGTAAAATATCATGTAAGAAATGAGATGCCATTCCAGGTTTGATGCACGATACTGGATGCCTGGGGCTAGTGCACTGGGACGACCCAGAGGGATGGTAGGGGAGGGAGGAGGGAGGAGGGTTCAGGTTGGGAAATACATGTATACATGTGGCGGATTCATTTTGATATTTGGCAAAACTAATACAATTATGTAAAGTTTAAAAATAAAATTAAATTAAATTTTTAAAAAAAAAGAAATCTTGAAAAAAATACAATTTGACTAAATCTTGGGGAAAAAAAAAAGATGGAGAAACATATGTTCTTGTATTTGGACGAATTGATGGAGTTAAAATGAATATACCACCCAAAACAATCAATAGATTCCATGCAATATCTCTCAAACCACCAACAATATTTTTCATAGAACTAGAACAAATTATTTTATGATTTGCATGGAAACACATAAGACCTCGAAGAGCCAAAGTAATTTTGAGAAAGAAGAATGGAAATAGAGGAGTCAAACTTTCTGACTTAGGACTACAGTACAAAGATATCAAAAGAGTATGAAACTTGCACAAACATAGAAATATAGACCAATGGAACAAAATATAAAGTCCAAAGATAAATTCATGCACCCATTATCTTTAATAATAGAGGCAAAAATATGCAACAGAAAAATACAGTTTCTTCAAAAAGTGTTACTGGGTAAACTGGACAGCTTGTGTAAAACTAGAACACTATCTAACATCATGTTTAAAAATAAACTCAAAATGGATTAGAGATGTAAATGTAAGATCAGAAAATATAAAACCCTTAAAGTAAAAAATAGGTAAAACCACTCCAAAATAAGTCATAGAAAGATCCTCTATGAGCCACTGCCTAGAGTAAAGGAAATAAAAACCACTTTTTAAATGGAACCTAATTAAGCTCTAAATCTTTTGTACAACGAAGGAAACTATAAGTAAGGTGAATAGGTAGCCTTCAGAATTAGGAGAAAATAAGAGCAACTGAAAAACTAACAAAAAAATTAATCTCCAAAATATGCAAGCTGCTCATACATCTCAATACTCAGCTACACAAACTACTAAGAAAAACAAACTACCAATCAAAACGTAGGCAAAAGCCCTCTCCAAAGAAGATATATAGATTACTAAGAGGTGTAGAAAAGTTGCTCAACATCACTCATTATAAAAGAAATGCAAATCAAAACCACATTGAGGTATCATTTCACACTAGTCAGATTGGCCATCATTAAAATGTGTACAATATAATTGCTGGAGAGGGTGTGGAAAAAAGGGAACCTTTTTACACTATTGATGGGAATGCAAACTGGTACAACCATTATGGAGAACATTGTGGAGACTCCTTAGAAAGTTGAAAATAGAAATGCCATATGACCCAGCAATCCCACTTTTGAGCATGCACCTCAAGAAAACAGCACTCCAATGTTTATTGAAGCACTGTTTACAATAGTTAGGATGTGGAATCGACCTAGAGGTCCATTAGCAGATGAATGGTTAAGGAAGTTTTGGTACATATACATATGACATATTACTAAGCTATAAGAAGTCATGCATTTGAGTCAGTTCTAATGAGGTGGAAGAGCATGAAATCTATTACACAGAGTGAAGGAACTAAGAAAGAGAAAGACAAAACTGTATATTAACTCATATATGTGGAATTTAGAAAGATGGCCTATATGCAGGCCAGGAGAAGAGACAAAGATCTAAAGAACAGACTTTTCAACTCAGTGGGAGAAGGCAAAGGTGGGATGTTTTGGGAAAATAGCATTTAAATGTGTACAGCACCATATGTAAAAATAGATGACCAGTGTGAGGTTTTATAATATGGCCACTATAGAACACCCATATCATAACTTCTGAACTTGCAATCTAATGCATGCATCAGCCACCAATGAGCCTGCATTCCAGTGCACATTATGCACAGCTTGCAGCCTGGAGCTATAATTTTGCCCCTTCTGACCCCATTATCCAAGGTGGGCATGTGGTAACTGCTGAATTTTTATTTTAGGGGAGGCATCACAAACTGATTAAACCCACCTTCTAGTGCAAACATGCTGCATCTTGAACTTGAACTCTGGAGCAGGCATTTTGCCACTACTAATAATCACTTTTATCATCATTTAGTGTTTCTCTGTCATGACATGCTTCCATTGCTTCTTCATCTCCTCAGGTCATCACTTTGAGTAGTTTATCACCATCCAATGTTTATTTCAGTCCTGTGACCTGTTTCAAGTGCTTGTTCAACCCACTTCAGGTCAAATGTATCTAGTATTCAATGCTGTGAGAGGTTAAGTGTTTCTTCATTCTCCCTGGTTAAACACACACAGTAGTTTACCACCCTTCGTGTTTCAGTTCTGTGACATGCTTCTGTCCACTCCAGGTCTAATGCACTCAGTAGATTATTATCATCCAATGTTTTAACTGTGGAACATTCCACAAGTCTTCTTCATGCACCCCACGTCAAAAACACCCAGTAGCTTATCACCATCCTGTGTTTAAATGCAGTGACATGATTCAAGTGTTTCTTCATTTTTTCCAGGTAAAGTACACTCAATAGTTTGTCACCAGTGTTTCACCTGTGGCATGATTTTTCTTAATTTATTTAGTTGGCTCTGTTGGGTCTTAGTAGTGTCATGTAGGATAGTCCTTGAGACAAGCCAACTCTCACCATGGCATGCAGTCTTCAGAGTGTGAGAACTTCAGTATTTGCAGCTGTGCAGGTTTAGTTACTTTGTAGGATATGGGATATTAACTTCCCAGTCAGGGATTGAACCATCATCCCAGTCAGGGATTGAACACTACAAGGCAGATGGCTAACCACCGGACCACCAGCAAAGGCCCTGTGACATGCTTTAAGTGCTTGCTTTTACATCCCATGTCAAAAAGACACATTGATTGATGGAAATATATCACCATCCAGGTTTCCAAAGCTTTGACATGCTTCAAGAACTTCTTCATCCACACTGGTCCAAAACAACCAGGTTTTTATCACCATGCAGTGCCATTCCAAGTGCTTCTTCATTGATTACTCATTGAACACATCCAATAGATAATCATCATCCAGTGTTTCAGTGCAGTGACACCTCAAGTTATTCTTCATGCACCCTGGGTCAAACACATCCAGTTGTATATCTCCATCCAGTGTTTCACTGCTGTGACATGCTTTCAGTGTTTCTTCATCCACTCCATGTCAAACATACTCAGTAGCTTATCGTTATCCACAATTCAGAGAGGAGGTTCAGCCACATCTTTGTCCACTCCAGCTAAAATAGACTCAGCAGGTTATCACTTCCTGTTTTTCATTGCTGTCACAAGTTCAAGTGCATCTTTATCAAACACACCAGTAGCTTATCACCATCCAGTATGTCCAAGCTGTGACACAAACTGCTTTATCGTCCAGACTGGAAAAATATATCCAGTAGTTTATCAAAGTCAGTGTTCAGTGTTGTGATGGGGTTCAAGTGCCTATTCATTCACTCTCTGGAAATACACACTCTGTAGTTTATTACCATGCAGTGCTCAGTGCCTTGACATGTGACATGCTTCAAATGCTTCTTTGTCCACCTGGTGTCAAATACTCAATAGTTTATCAACATCTATATTTCAGTACTGTGAATGGCTGCATATTCTTCTTTGTCAATCCTGGCCCATCACTCCTAGGAGTTTACCATCCTTCAGTGTTTCAGTGCTGTGATATGCTTCATATGCTTCATCCTCTCCTGTAAAACATACTCATTAATGTATCATCATCCAATATTCAGTACAGTGATATGCTTCAAGTGCTTAATAGTCCACATCAGTAGAATGTTCCCAGCATTTTATCATTAGCCAAGGTTTCCAGGCTGTAACTTGTGGCATATATTAGTGTTTGTTGGGTCAAACTCAACAAGTGTTTTATCACCATTCACTGTGTCACTATCTGGGCTGTGACATACTGCAGTGCTTCATTATTTACTCTGGGTTAATACACACATCCATTCTTTCAGTGCTGATAAATGCACAAATGTTTCCTCAACCATCCTGTTTCAAATACATACAGTAGTTTATCAACATCCAGTATTTAAGTGCTGTGACATACTTAAGGTGCTTCTTTATTTGCCCCTGATTGATGTTTTTCAGTCACACAGTCATGTCCAGCTCTTTGCAACCCCATGAACTATAGCACACCGGGCTTCCCTGTCCTTCACTATATTCTGGAATCTGCCCAAATTCATGTCCATTGAGACAGTTATGCCAAGAGTCAACCATTTCATTCTCTGTCATAACCATCCCCACCTGCTTACAATCTTACCCAGCATTAGTGTCTTTTCTAATGATTTGGCTCTTTGCATCAGGTGGCCAAAGTATTGCAACTTTAGCATCAGTCCTTAAAATGAGTAGTCAGTGTTGATTTCCTTCAGGACTGATTTGTTTGATCTCTTTGCAGTTCAAGTGACTCAAGAGTCTTCTCCAGCACACAGTTCTAAAACATCGATTATTTGGCATTCAACCTTCTTTATGGTTCAAATCTCACATCCATGCATGACTACTGGGAAAAACCATACCTTGATTATATGGACCTTTGCCAGCAAAGTTATGTCTCTGGTTTCAAATGCTGTCTATGTTTGTCATAGCTTTTCCTCCAAGAAGCAAGTGTTTTTTAACTTCATGGCTGCAGTCATCATGCACAGTGATTTTGGAACTCACAAAAATAAAAACCTGTCACTGTTTCCATTGTGTCCTGATCTATTTGCTATCAAGTGATGGGACTGGATGACATGATCTTAGTTTATTGAATGTCAAGGTTTAAGCCAGCTTTTTAAATTTCCACTTTCATCTCAGCAAGGATCTCTAATTCCTCTTCTACTTTCTGTCACCTGCATATGTGAGTTTATTGATATTTCTCCCAGCAATTTTGATTCCAGCTTGTGCTTCATCCATTCTGACATTTTGTATGATGTACTCGGCATGTAAGTTAAATAAGTGGGATGACAACAAGACAGCCTTGAAGTACTCCTTTACCAATTCTGAACAAGTCCATTGTTCCTGCCTGATTCTGTTACTTCTTGACCTGCATACAGGTTTCTCAGGAGCCAGGTAAAGTGGTCTAGTAGACCCATCTCTTTAAGAAATTTCCACAGTTTCTGTGACCCACACAGCCAAAGGCTTTAACATAATGAATGAAGCAAAAGTAGATCATTTTCTGGAATTCTTGCTTTTTCTATGATCCAACGAATGTTGGAAATTTGATCTCTGGTTCCTCTGCCTTTCCTAATCCAATTTGTGTATTTGAAAGTTATCAGTTCACATATCATTGAAACCTGCTGCTAAGTCGCTTCAGTCGTGTCTGACTCCGTACGACCCCATAAACGGCAGCCCACCAAGCTCCTCCATCCCTGGGATTCTCCAAGTAAGAACACTGGAGTGGGTTGCCCTTTCCTTCTCCAATTGTTGAAACCTAGGTTGAGGAATTTTGTAATTCTCATATGTTGGCATTACCTTGCCAGAATATGAAATGTGCATGATTGTGCAGTAGTTTGAGCATTTCTTTACACTGCCCGTCTTTGGGATCAGAGTGAAATTGACCATTTCCTGTCCTGTGGCCATTGATGAGTTTTCCAAATTTCCTGGCACATTGAGTGCAGAATTTTAACAGCATCATCTTAAAATTTGAAATAGCTGAGCTTCAAGTTTAGCATGTTTGTGGTAATTCTTCCTAAGGTCCACTTGACTTCACACCACAGGTTATCTGCTCTATGTGAGTGACCACACCATTATGGTTATCTAGGTGATTAAGACCTTTCTTTGGTACAGTTCTTCTCTTATACTCTTGCCAACACTTCATATTTTCTCCTTCTGCTAGGTTCATACCATTTCTGTCCTTGATTGTGCCCATGTTTGCATGAAATTTTCCCTTGGTGTCTCTAAGTTTATTCCCAAGATTTCTAGTCTTTCCTATTATATTGTTTCCTCTAATTTTGTTGGCATTAAACACACACAGTATTATATCCCTATCCAGTGTTTAAGTTCAGATATTCTTCAAGTGTTTTTTAATCCACTTCAGAAGAAATTCATGTGATAGCTTATTGCCATCCGTTTTTTTTCTGTATTGTGACATGTTTTGAGCCTCCTCCATTCCCTCCGGGTCAAACACATCCTGTAAATTATCATCATCCATTGATGCTGTGCTATTACATGCTTGAAATGTCCCTTTGTCTAATTTAGTCAAACACTCCCTGCAGTTTACCACTATCCAGTGTGCCAGTATTGTGGCATGCCTCATATGCTTTATCCTCTCTAAATAAAATATGGTCAGTAACATATCACAATTACTATTTCAGTTCTTTGATGAGTTTCAAGTCCTTCTTTAATCCATTCTAGATCAAAAACATTCATAAGTTTATCATGGTCCTATGTTTTACTCTGTGCCATACTTCCAGTTTCTTTTCAGTCAACATGTATCAAACACACCCATAGTTTATCAACACCCAGTGTTTCAGTGCTATTTCCTGCTTCAACTGCTTTTTCATTCTCTGCAGAAAATGCACAAACCATAATTTATCACAATCCAGTGTGTTAATTCTGGTATATATTTCAAAAGATCCTTTGTCCACCAAAAGTTGAGCACATTTTTAGTTTATCCCAATCCATTGATGCAATGCTGTTACATACTTTCATTGATTTTTCAACTACTGCAGATCATCCTACACAATGATTTATCATGATCCAGTTTCAGTGTTGTGGCCTGCTTCATGTGCTTCTTTTCCTATACAAGGTCAAACACAGACCATCTGAAGTGCGATCATATAGTGTTTCAGTCATGCAATACACTTCAAGTGGTTCTTCATTCACTCCACATTAAATACACTATACAGGTTATCAACATTCATTGTTTCAGTGCTGTGACACATTTCAATGGCTGCTTCACTAACTCCCAGTCAAACACATCCAGTGTTTTTACCACTATCCAGGGTTTCAGATCTGTGACATGCTTGAAGTGCTCCTGAAATTACTTAAGGTCAAATGCACTCAGTAGCAAATGCACTTAAGGTCAAATGCACTTAGCAACCAATTGTTGCTGGTTGTTATTGTTGTTGTTCAGTCATTCAGTCATCTCCAACTCTTTGCAATCCCAAGGACTGCAGCATATCAGGCCTTCCTGTCCTTCACCATCTCCCGGAGCTTGTTCAATCTCAAATCCATTGGATTGGTGATGCCATTCAACCATCTGGTCCTCTATCATCCCCTTCTCCTGCTCCAATCTTTTCCAGAACCAGAGTGTTTGCCAATGAGTTGGCTCTTCATATCAGCCTCAGCATCAGTCCCTCCAGTGAATTTTTAGGATTGATTTCCTTTAGGGTTGACTGGATTGATTTCCTTGCAGCCCAAGGGACTCACAAGAGGCTTCTCCAAGATCAAAATTCAAAAGTATCAATTCCTTAACGCTCAGCCTCCTTTATGGCCTAACTTACATCTGCACATGACTACTAAAATAAAACAACAAAAACAAAACAAACAAACAAAAACATAGCTCTGACTATATGGACCTTTGTTGGCAAAGGAATGTTTTGCTCTTTAACATACAGTCTAGGTTTGTCATAGCTTTTCTTCCAAGAAACAAGTATCATTTAATTTCACAACTGCAATCATCATCTGCCATGATTTTGGAGTACAAGAAAACAGAAGTCTGTCACTGTTTCCATTGTTTCCCCATCTATTTACCATGAAATGATAGGACCGGATACCATGATCTTTTGAAGGCCATGACCTTCTTGAATGTTGAGCTTTAAGCCAGCTTTTTCACTGTCCTCTTTCTCCTTCATCAAGAGGTTCTTTAGTTATTCTTTGCTTTATGCTATATGGGTGGTGTCATCTACATATATATAGTTATTGATATTTCTATTGATATTGATATTTTTCTCTTAATTTCAGCTTATGTTTCCTCCAGCCCAGCATTTTCCAAGATGTGCTCTGCATATAAGTTAAATAAACAGGGTGACAATATAGTCATTTCCCACCCACCAACCCCTATTTCAAACCATCTGTTCTTCTATATCTAGTTCTCACTTTTGTTTCTTGACCTGGATACAGGTCTCTCAGGAGGCAGATAGGTGCTGGTATTTCCATGTCTTTAAGAAAGTTCTACAGTTTGTTGTGATCCACACAGTGGATTTTGCCATAGTCAATGAAGCAGAAATAGATTTTTTTTTTTTAGAATTCTCTTGCTTTTTCCATGATCCAATGGATATTGCCAATTTGACCTCTGGTTTCTCTGCCTTTTATAAATCCAGTTTGAACATCTGCAATTTCTAAGTTTATGGATTGTTGAAATCTAGCTTGGAGAATTGTGAGCATGCCTTTGTTCAATTCAGTTCAGTTGCTCAGTCATGTCTGACTCTTTGTGACCCCCATGGACTGCAGCATGTCAGGTCTCCCTGTCTATCACCAACTCCCCAAGTTTCTTCAACTCATGTCCTTTGAGTCGGTGATGCCATCCAACCATCTCATCCTCTGTCCTCTCCTTCTCCTCACACTTTGAATCTTTTCCAACATCAGGGTCTTTTCTTCTCTCTCTCTCTCTATTTTATTTTTTAACTTTACAATATTGTATTGGTTTTGCCATATATTAACATGAATCATCAGGGTCTTTTCAAATGAGTCAGCTCTTCACATGAGGTAGCCAAAGTATTGGAGTTTCTGCTTCAATATCAGTCCTTCCAATGAATATTCAGGATTGAGCTCCTTTAGGATGGACTGGTTGGATCTCCTTGCAGTCCGAGGGATTCTCAAGAATCTTCTCCAACACCAGAGTTCAAAAGCATCAATTCTTTGGTGCTCAGCTTTCTTTATAATTCAACTGTCACATCCACCCATGCCTTCTGGAAAAATCATAGTCTTAACGAAACAGAACTTTGTTGGCAGTTTAACATCTCTGCTTTTTTAATATGCTGTCTAGGTTGTTCCTAATTTTTCTTCCAAGGAGTTAGCATGTGAAATAAGTGCAGTTGTGTGATACTTTTAATATTTTTTTGCATTGTCATTCTTTGGATTTCAAATGAAAAACTGATTTTTTCCAGTCCTGAAGCCACTGCTGAGTTTTCCAAATTTTCTGTCATACTGAATGCAGCACTTCAACAGTATCATCTTTTAGAATTTGAAATAGCTCAGCTGGTGTTCCATCACCTCGGCACTTGATTTCACACTCAAGGATGTCTGGATGTAGATGAGTGATTGCACCATCATGGTTATCTGGGTCAGTGGGATGTTTTTGGATAGTTCTTCTATGTATTCTTGCCACCACTCCTTAATATCTTCCACTTCTTTTAGGTTCATAACTTTTCTGTCCTTTATTGTGCCCATATTTTCAGGAAACACTCCCTTGATATCTTTTATTTTCCTGAAGAAATCTCTAGTTTTTCCCATTCTGTCATTCCCACTCAGTAGTTTAGCAACACTTATTGTTTCGTGACTGTGATATGCTTCCTGTGCTTCTTCTTCCACTTGGATTCTGACACTCCCAGTAGTGTATCACAGTCCCATGTCTCAGAACTGGGACCTGCTTTATCTGCTTCTTTTCAACCTCAGATTAAACACATTCAGTACTTTATTACCATAGAGTATTCAGTGCATTTACATGTGACATTTTCCAATATTTTTCCTTGTCACCTGGAACTAATCACCCAGTCGTATAACTGCCATCCTCTATTTCAGTGCTCTTACAGAGTTCAAGTGCTTCACTTTCTGAAGATAAAACAAACTCATCATCCAATGTCTTAGTGCAGAGACTTGCTTCAAGAGCTTCTTCATCCACCCAATCAAACACGCCCAGGAGTTTTTCACCATCCAGTATTCAAGGTCTGTAACATGCTTCAAGTGCTTCATTGTGTGCACTGGGTCAAACACACCCAGTAGTTTGTCATTATTCAGTGTTTAAATTATGCAACATGCTTCTGGGTTTCTTCATTCCCTCAGGTCATCACACCAAGTAGTTTATCACCATCCAGTATTTCAGTGTTACAACATGTTTCCAGAGCTCGTTTTTTCTTCCTGGGTCAAACGTACCAAGTAGCTTGTCCACATCCACTTTTGATTCCTGTGAAATGGTTCATGTGCTTCTTGTCCACCCTAAATCAAGCACACTCAATAGTTTGCCACCATCCAGAGTTTCACGTTGATGACAAGGTTCAGATACTTCCTATGCAGTCTTGATCATACACATCCTTTTATTTATCACCTTCTATTTAAGTTTTTGACATGTTTCAAGTGCTTCTTGTCCATCCTGAGTCAAACACACCAGTAGTTTAGCAACATTCAGCGTTTCAGTACTGAAACATATTTCAAGAATTTTGTCATACATCACCGTTCCAAAATATCCAATAGTTTATCAGCATCCCATGCTTCATTTCAAGGACTTGCCTCAAGTGCTTCTTCACAACCCTAGACAAAACACACCCAGTAGATTATCATCCATTGTTTCAGTCCTGTGGCATGCTTCATGTGCTTCTTCATCCTCTCCAGGTAAAACACATGTGGTAACTTATCACCAGTTAGTGTTTCAGTTTCATGACATGCTTTCAGGATTTTTCCATCCTCACTAAGTCAAACACACTCAGCAGTTAACACCATCCAATGTTTTACTATGTGACATTCCTCAAGTCTTCTTCATCATCCCAAATAAAACACATCCATAATATTCACCACCTACTGGCTCAATGCTAAGATGCACTTCAATGGTGTGTTCAGTCACACCATTTGAACACATTCACTAGTTTGTCACCATGCAGTGTTTAACTTCAATGATATGCCTCAAGTGCTCTTTCATACATTCAACGTCAAACCCAGCTGGTAATTATTGACCATTCAGGGTTTCATGGTGTGACGTGTTTCAAAGGGCTTCTTTATTCACCCAGGTCAAATGTGCCCAAGACTTATTTAAAAATATCACTCTTTAAAGGGTGTTCAGTTCAGTTCAGTTGCTCAGTCATGTCAAACTCTTTGTAATCCCATGACTGAAGTATACCAGGCCTCCCTCTCCATCACCAACTCACAGAGTAGACCCAAATCCATGTCCATTGAGTCGGTGATGCCATCCAACCGTTTCATCCTCTGACGTCCTCTTCTCCTCCTACCTCAATCTTTCCCAGCATCAGGGTCTTTTCAAATGAGTCAGCTTTTCACATCAGGTGGCCAAATTATTGGAGTTTCAGCTTCAACATCAGTCCTTCCAATGAACACTAAGGACTGATTTCCTTTAGGATGGACTGATTGTATCTCCTAGCCATCAAGGGACTCTCAAGGGTCTTCTCCAACACCACAGTTCAAAAGCATCAATTCTTCAGTGCTCAGCCATCTTTATAGTACAACTCTCACATCCATACATGAAAAACCATAAACCACTGGAAAAACCATAACCTTTACTAGGTGGACCTTTGTTGACAAAGTAAAGTCTCTGTTTTTGAATATGCTGTCTAGGTTGGTCATAACTTTCCTTCCAAGGAGTAAGCGTCTTTTAATTTCATGGCTGCAATCACCATCTGCAGTGATTTGGGAGCCCAGAAAAATAAAGTCAGCCACTGTTTCCACTGTTTTCCCAGCTATTTTCCATGAAGTGATGGCACCGGATGCCACGATTTTAGTTTTCTGAATGCTGAGCTTTAAGCCAACTTATTCACTCTCCCGTTTCACTTTATCAACAGGCTCTTTAGTTCTTCTTCGCTTTCTGCCATAAGGGTGGTGTCATTTGCATATCTGAGGTTATTGATATTTCTCCAGCAGTCTTGATTCCAGACTGTGATTCCTCCAGCCCAGCGTTTCTTGTGATGTACTCTGTATAGAAGTTAAATAAGCAGGGTGACAATATATATCCTTGAGGTACCTCTTTTCCTATTTGGAACCAGTCTGTTGCTCCATGTCCAATTCTAACTGTTGCTTCTGGACCTGCATACAGGTTTTCCAAGAGCCAGGCCAAGTGGTCAAGTATTCTTATCTTTTTCAGAATTTCCCAACGTTTATTGTGATCCACACCGTGAGAGTCTCAATAATACAGAAGTAGATCTTCTGGAACACTCTTGGTTTTTCAATTATCCAGCGGATGTTGGCAATTTGATCTCTGGTTCCTCTGCCTTTTCTAAAACCAGTTTGAACATCTGGAAGTTCATGGTTGATGTACTGCTGAAGCATGGCTTGGAGAATTTTGAGCATTACTTTACTAACATGTGAGACGAGTGCAACTGTGCGGTAGTTGGAACATTCTTTGACATTGCCTTTCTCTGGGATTGGAATGAAAACTGACCTTTTCCAGTCCCGTGGCCAATACTGAGTTTTCCAAATTTGGCATATTGAGTGCAGCACTTTCACAGCATCAGAATTTGAAATAGCTCAACTGGAATTCTATCACTTCCATTAGCTTTCTTTGTAGTGATGCTTCCTAAGGCCCACTTGACTTCATAGTCTAGGATGTCTGGCTCTAGGTGAATGATCACACCATTGTGATTATCTGGGTCATGAATATCTTTTTTGTATAGTTATTCTGTGTACTCTTGCCACCTATTCTTAATATCTTCTGCTTCTCTTAGGTCCATACCATTTCTGTCCTTTATTGAGTCCATTTTTGCATGAAATGTTTCCTTGGTATCTCCAATTTTCTTGAGGAGATCTCTAGTCTTTCACATCCTATTGTTTTCCCCTATTTCTTTGCTTTAACTGGTGTGACACAATTCAAATTCTTCTTTTTTCACTCTGTTCATAGCCAATATTTAGTACCATCCAGTGTCCAATGTTGTGACATGTGACCGATTTCAATTTTTCATCAATGAAGTGAGTAAAAAAAAAAAAAAACAAGAATTTATCAACACACAGTGTTTCATGGCTGTCACTGGATTCAAGTACTTATTCACTCACTCCAGGTTAATACAGTAGTTTAACACCATCTATTCTTTCTGTACACTGACATGCTTCAAGTGCTTCTACATCAACCCTGGTGTAAAGCTTCTAGTAGTTATCAACCGCCAGTGTTTTAGTTTTGGAGCATGACTCAATGGCTTCTTCATTCTCATCCATGAACCAGACTCCGTGGTTTGTCACCATCCAGTGTTTACATACTGTGATATGCTTAAAGAGTTTCATCATCCACCCTAGATCTAGACAGTCAGTATTTTATCACCATACCAGTGTTTCAGTGTTGTAACATGATTTGAAATTTTGTTTGTCCAAACCGGGCAAACACACCCAGTAGTTCATCATCCTCCAGTGTTCTAGGGCTTTGATAATATTAAATGTGTTTTTGTCCTACTGACGTCAACATACTCACCATTTATAACCATCTTGTTTCACTGCAGTGACATAATGTCAACTGCTTCTTCATCCATTCCTGTGTCAAATGGACCCAGTACTTTATCCCCATCTAGTGTTAGTGTTCAGTACCATGAAATGATTCTGGAGCCTCTGTGTATCCCAGCTCATACATAGTCAGTATTCTCAATCAATGCTTCAGTGATGTCACATGCTTCAAATGCTTTCTTCACTCACTCCATATCAAGTATACTCAGTCGTTTATAAACAGCCAGTGTTTCAGTTGTGTGACATGCTTCAAATGTTTCTTCAATACACTTGAGCTGAAACTTATAACCATCCAGTGTTTCAGTGCTGTGACATGTTTCAAGTTCTTCTTCTTCTACTCCATGTTAAATACAAGCAATAGTTTATGACCATCAGTTGTTTCAGTTCTGTAAAATTCTTCAAGTCTTTTTTCATATACTCAGGTTCAAATACACCTGGAAGTTGTTCACCATCAAGGGTTTAGTTCTGTGATGATATGTTTCAACTGTTTCTGTACATACCAGTTCATACACACTCATAAATTTATCACCATTCTCCTGTGTTTTAGGGCTGTAATATGATGAAATGAGTCCCCATCCTACCCAGGTCAAACACACCCAGTATTGATCAACATCCAGTCTTTCAGCTATATGACACATTGCAAGTGCTTTATCACCCATTCTCGGAAGATACATCTAATAATTTATCAAATTCCAGTGTTTCAGTGCTGTGACTTTTTAAGTGTTTCTGCATCCAAATAGCTCAGGCATGGTTAATAGATTATAACCATCACTGTTACCATTTTATGACATGATTCAAGTACATCTTCATCCACTTTAGTTGGAACACAATATTTACCACCATCCTGTAAGTCAGAGGTGAAACATTCTTGGAATGCTTCTTTGTCTACTGTGGGTCAAACACACCTAGTAGTTTTTCACCATTCAGTTTTTCAGTGCTGTGACAACTTCTACTGCTTCTTCGTGTACCACAGGTCATCACACCAAGTATGTCGCAACTACTAACTTGCACTCTAGAGAATATATCTCTCCACTACTGAGACTGAGTTGGAGAGCATGCATGTCATCACTACTAAGACCCCATTCTAAGCACACATGTCACTTCTGCAGTGGCTAAACTCTGGAGGAAATGTGATAATAGTATAGATCCTGTATTCTTGAACACACATGTTACCATTACTGAACCAGTGTTCAATAGCAGGCTTACCACAACTACTGAGCTTGCATTCTGGAAGTATCATCCTACCTCTACTGAGTCAATATTATATGGTGTACATGATCCAACTTCTGAGTTTGCACTATAAAATACACATTATGCCACTACTGAGCAACTCTAGTGTACACATGACAAAGTGCTGATCCCCACATAAAACAGCAATGCCAAAAATTATTCAAAGTACTGCACAATTGTGCTCATTTCACATACTAAGCAAGGTAATGCTCAAAACTCTTTGAGGTAGGCTTCAAAGTATGTGAACCAAGAACTTCCAAATATATACGCTGGATATAGAAAAGGCAGAGGAATGAGGGCTTATACTGCCAACATCCATTGCATCCTAGAAAAACTAGAAAATTAAGAGCTACCTGGAGTAGCAGGCAAGTTTGACCTTGGAGTACAACATGAAGCATAACAAAAGCTAACAGATTTTGCTAAGAGAACTCACCACTCATAGCAAACACCCTCTTCCAACAACACAAGAGATGACTCTAGAGATGGTCAATGCTGAAATCAGATTGATTATGTACTTTGCACCCAAAGATGGAGAAGCTCTATACAGTTTAGCAAAAGCAAGACTCAGCAGTGACAAGGCTCAGATCATGAATGCCTTAAAGTGAAGTTCAGACTTAAATTGAAGAAAGTATGGAAAACCACTACACCATTTGGGTTTGACCAAAAGCAAACCCTTATGATTACACAGTGGAGATGACAAATAGATTTGAGGGATTAGATCTCATAGACAGACTTCCTGGTGAACTATGGACCAAGGGTCATGACATTCTACATGAGACAGTGATCAAGACCATATCCAAGAAAAATAAATGCAAAAGGCAAAAGGGTTGTCTCAGGACGCCTTACAAATAGCTTAGACTAGAAGAGAAGCTAAAGGCATAGGAGAAAAAGAAAGATAACTCATTTGAATGCAGTTTTCCAAAGAATAACAAGAAGAGGTAAGAAAGCCTTCCTCCATGATCAATGCAAAGAAACAGAGAAAAACAATAGATTGGCAAAGAACAGAGATTGCCTCAAGAATATTACAGATACGAAGGGAATATTTCATGTAAAGATGGGCACAATAAACCAGAGAAACTAAATGGAACTAACAGAAGCAGAAGATATTAAGAAGAGCTGGTAAGAATACACAGAAGAATGGTACCAAAAAAAGATTTTAATGACCCAGATAACCATGATGTTTTCTTCCCTCAACTAGAACCAGACAACCTGGAATATGAAGTCAAATAGCCCTTTGGAAACATCACTATGAACAAAGTTAGTAGAGGTGATGGATTTCCAGTTGTGAATTTTTGAGTCCTACCAGATGATGCCATTAAAATCCTGCACTCAATATGCCAGCAAATTTGGAAAGCTCAGCATTGGTCACAGAATTGGAAAAGGTTAGATTTCACTCCAGTCCTAAAGAAAGACTATGCCAAAGAATGTTCAAACTACCACACAATTGCAATTATCTCACAATCAAGCAGGGTAATGCTCAAAGTTCTCGAAGCCAGGCTTCAACAGTACATGAACTGAGAACTTCCAGATGTTAAAGCTGGATATAGAAAAGTCAGAGGAACAAGAAATCAAATTGCTAACATCCTTTGGGTCAGCGAAAAAGCAAGGGAGGTCAAGAAAAACATCCACCTCGGATTTGGACTATGCCAAATGTTTTGACTGTTTGGATGACAATAAACTATGGAAAATTATTGAAAAGATTCAAATATTAGATCTCTCTAGCTGCCTCCTGAGAAATATTTAGGCAGATCAAGAAGCAACAGTTAGAACTGGACATGGAACAATGCACTAGATTTAAATTGGGAAATAACATCAAGGCTGTATATTGTCATATGGCTTAAATAACTTCTATTCAGAGCACATCATGTGAAATGCCAGGTTGGATGAAGCCCAAACTAGAATCAAGATTGCCTGGATAAATATCAATAACCTCAGAAATGCAGTTGACACCACATATATGACAGAAAGTGAAGAATAACTAAAGAGCCTTTTGATGAAAAGAAAGAAGAGAATAAGAAAACCTGGCTTAAAACTCAACATTGAAAAAATGAAGATCATGGCATCTGGTCCCATCACTTCATATCAAATAGGTGGGGAAAAAATGGAAACAGTGATAGATTTTATTTTCTCAGGCTCCAAAATCACTGCAGATGGTGAGTGCAGCCATGAAATTTTAACTTTCTAGATCCTTGGAAGAAAATCTGTAACAATCTAGAGAGCATATTCAAAAGCAGAGGCATTACTTTGCAATTAGCAGTCTGTCAGGTCATACATATGGCATTTCCAGTACTCCTGTATGGACAGGAGAGTTGGACTATACAGGAAGCTGAGCATGGAATAACTGATGCTTTTGAACTGTGGTGTTGGAGAAGACTCTTGAGAGTCCCATGGACTGCAAGGAGATCAAAGTAGTCAATCCTGATGGAAATGAGCCCTGAATAGTCTTTGGAAGGACTTTTGCTGAAGCTGAAACTCTGATACTTTGGCCACTTGATGCAAAGAAATGACTATAGGAAAAGATCCTGATGCTGGGAAAGCTTGAGGGCAGAAGGAGAAAGGCCCAACAGAGGATGAGATGATCGGATGGTACAACTAATTTGATGCACATGAGTTTGAGCAAACTCTGGGTGTTAATGATGGACAGCGAGGCCTGGTGTGCTGCAGTCCATGGTGCTGCAGAGAGTTGCTATGACTAAGCAACTGAACAACAGCAGAATAATAAATTTCAGTAAGAAGACACAATTTTCAAGACGGTACTCAGAGAAAAAGAGAAAAAATCATCAATTCACTTCTCATGCCCCACTTTTACTGCTATTAAAACAAGATTTTCCATATTTAAATATGACTTTCCTGAAGTATGTGAATTCTAATTTTTTTTTTTCATCTCAGAGAGGTGTATTGATAAAATCATGATGCACAGAGAAATGTCAGTTCTCACAGATTCCTTTAATAAAGTCATGATGTACTTAAGGAGTTAGGGGTATTTTGTGCATGACAATGAAATATTTTGATGAGTAAATCTTTAATTCTTTAGAAAACATTAATTAATATAACCAAATTAGTTTGGAATATTTGTAGTCTCCCTTTAAGTATCAGAAGATACTACTGCCCTAACAATAATGCAGGGTTTTTCAACCAAAACCCTGAAACACAAGAGCTCACCACACTCTAACAGTACATTAGAAAAGTATCATTAATTTGCTATTAAAATCAGTGAACATTGTACCCAAATTAAAGAATTGCAAAAACAGCTTGAAAAACATCACTAGAGCCTGATAAAAGAAACTCAGTACAGGTTTAATGGTATGCAAGGTTGGGGTAGACGAAAATCCAAATGGCTTCAGAATGAAACATAAACGTGCAGAAGAGAGTTAACAGCTAAAGTAGATATATGTATACTCGAACTATATGAGCAACATGATGTTCCATAGGCTTTTAGGCATTCAAACCACAAATTTGAGCTCTGATGGTTAGGATACCCTTACCTCTCATCCTGGTGAACTATTGCATAGAATATTTTCATTTTATGATAAATTTGTTCTAATCAGTATTGTTCTATCATGTTTTGGAAAATAAGTATTGTTGTGCTTTCAACTTTCAAAGTACATTTGCTTGTTGCTACATATATGTAACTACACTTGAATGTTAAACAAATTCGCTTTTAAAAAGTCTCATTTATTATTATTTTTAAAATTTTATTTATTTTGGTGGGGCCAGGTATTCATGGATGTTCAAGGGCTTTCTCTAGCTAAGGCAAGTGGTGCCATTCGTTTCAATATGGTGAATAGCCATCCTATTGCAGTGGTTTCTTTTGTTGCAGAACACTGGCTCTAGTTTTGGCACAAGAGCTCATGAGTTGTGGCCCATGAGCTTAGTTACACTTCAGCACATGGGATTTTCCTGGACAAGGATCATTGGGAAGCTGACTATTAACCAATAGATCACTAGGGTAGTTCTGAACAAACCCAGACTACACCATCTAGAAGTTTGATACAGTACATATGAAAGCCAAGAACTACTTCTTAAGCAGATACTGTGTTGCTTTTGGGGATTCTCCCGGTGGCTCAGTGGTAAAAATTCCACCTCCCAATATAGGTGACCCAGGGTTGAGAAATCCCTGAGTTGGGAAGATAGATCTTCTGTAAGAGAGAATGGAAACCAACCTCAGTATTCTTGCCTGGGAAATCCCATGGACACAGGAGCCTGGTGGGCTACAGTCCATGGTGATGAAAAAGCAGAGGAAATGACTTAGCAACTAATCACGACCACCACCACCATGTTTTTTGAGGAGATAAAGTAGATAGTTTGCTTAAATGACCTTTTTCTGGAATGTCTGAAAAGTTGTTGGTGTTTTTGATTATTAAAACTATGCATAACTAAAAGGCATTTCTATTTTATTGTGAGTAAAAATCCTTTACAACATTGATTACAAATACTTATAGTGTATTGCCAGAGAACTTAGGCAGTCTTTATATAAATTTATTTAGTTCTCTTTTGAAGCCATGTCTTACAACTGCAACTGATTTCAATCATGTTCTTGCTTTGATATTCCTCTTGAATTAGATTTTTTTTTTCATTTTTGAAAGTAGCATTTCAGTAGGTTTAAATCATTTATTTAGAGGGGAGGAGCTAAGATGGCAGAGGAGTAAGAGGGGGAGAACACTTTCTCCCCCACAAATTCATCAAAAGAACATTTAAACACTGAGTAAATTCCACAAAACAACTTCTGAATGCCGGCAGAGGACATCAGGCACCCAGAAAAGCAACCCAAGTCTTCGAAAGGAGGTAGGAAAAAATATAAAAAACAAAAAAAGAAACAAAAGAGGGAGGGACGGAGTTCTGTCCCGGGAAGGGAGTCTTAAAAAGAGAGAAGTTTCCAAACCCCAGGAAACCTTCTCACTGCCGAATCTCTGCCGAGCCTTGGAAGCACATAGGGCAACATAACAGGGAGGAAAAATAAATAAACAATTAAAACCCGCACATTGCGGGTAACTCCCCCAGCAGAGAAGCAGCGCAGACGCCTCCATCTGCCATTAAAAGCGGGGTCTGGGCAGGGAGGCGCGGCGCGTGCTGCATCCCAAGGATCTGGCCTGAATGCCCCTAGCGATATCTGAGCGAAATAATTTGGGCTGGCAAACCAGACTGTGGGATATCTACCACGCGAAAAGCCAGCCCTAACCTAAGACACCGCCAGGCCCCTGCACGGAACAAAGGACTGAACAGAGATAGCCGATGGCAGACCATCCCCCTCCAGTGATAGGCAGCCAGAGCTGAAAGTGGGCAATAACAGCCCCAGAGAGACATTATCTATAAAACTGTAAGCAGGCTTCTTTGCTTAGTAAAACTTCTTGGGGGTCTGGACAGTCAACATCTGCCTGAGAAGGTGTGCCAGTGCACACCTAGATAACTGAGTGGTGGGGAGGCGATAAGTCGCAGCAATTGTGAGCACCAAACACCTCATCACCTGAGCTGCTTGGATCTGGGAAGGGCACAAACCGCAGGCCAAATCAAGTCTGGGCCTCTGAGGACTACCCAAGTGCCTGAACCTGAGCGGCTTGGACCTGGGAAGTGCAGGCAGCCCAGGGCCAGCCGTGGATGGTTCCTGGCGGAGCAACCTAGAGCCTGAGCAGCGTGGGCAGGGAGGCTACACATGCCGTGAATGGGGGACAGACCCAGTGTGGCTGAGGCACTGCAAGCACACGCCAGTGTTATTTGTTTGCGGCACCCCTCCCTACCTCCCCTCAGTGAGACTGAACAAGTGAGCCTTAAAAATAATAATAATAATAATAAAGTGTCCTCCACCGTCCCCTTTGTGTCAGGGCAGAAACCAGACACTGAAGAGACCAGCAAACAGAAGAAGCAATAATAGAGGGAACTGCCTTGGAAGCTACAGGCAATAGATTAAAACCCTGTGGTTAGTACCAACTACATAGGAAGGGGCCTATAGATCCTGAGAAATGTAAGTCGGACAAAGGAACTAGCCGAAAATTAACTGACCCCACAATACCCAAAACAAAACCAGAGAAAGTCCTAGATATATTTTTACTAGTTTTACGATCATTCTTTCTTTGTTTGTTTTTAATTTTTTTAATTAAAAAAAATTTTAAGTCCCCTATATTCCTTTAATTTTCACTTTTATAACTGATTACTTTGCAAAAAAAAAAAGAAAGACCCTATTTTTTTAAAGCAAAATTCATATATATATATGAATTTTATATTATATATATATTTATTTATATTTTATATTTATTTATATTTATATATTATGTATATTTATAATTTATACTTATATAAATTCATTAAATTATATATTATATAGATATTATATATAGATATTCTATATTTTAAATATAAATATATACAAGTATATATATATAATATATTTTAAATTTATATTTATATTATATATATATGTTTATAATTTTTTGACTTTTTTTTTCCCTTCTTTTTCTTTAACATTGTATTTTTTAAATTCCAAACTCTACTCTAGATTTTTTATTTTAGCTTTTTGGTATTTGTTATCAATTTTTACCTATAGTTTTTTTTTTTAATAATTTCTGTGACACTTTTTTCTTTTTCCTTTTCTCCATTTCTTTCTCTTTTTCTTTAAATAACATTTTATATCTGAAATTCAAACTCTACTCTAGATTTTTAATTTATGCTTTTTGGTATTTGTTATCAATTTTGTACCTGTATTTTCTTTAAAATTTATGCAACTTTGTTTGTTCTTGTTTGTTTTCTTTTCTCTCTCTTTCTTTTTCTTCTTCTTTTTTTAACATTGTATTTTTGAAATTCCAAACTCTACTCTAGATTTTTAATTTATGCTTTTTGGTATTAGTTATCAATTTTGTACCTGTATTTTCTTTAAATTTTATGCAACTTTGTTTGTTCTTGTTTGTTTTCTTTTCTCTCTCTTTCTTTTCCTTCTTTTTTCTTTAACATCGTATTTTTGAAATTCCAAACTCTACTCTAGATTTCTAATTTTTGCTTTTATGTATTTGTTACCAATTTTGTACCTTTAAGAACCCAATCTTCGGTACCCATTTTTCACTAGGGAGTGAGATTACTGGCGTAACTGCTCTCTCTCCCTTTGGACTCTCCTTTTTCTCCACCAGGTCCCGTGTGTCTCCTCCCTAACCCCTCTCTACTCTACCCAACTCTGTGAACTTACGTGTGTTCCAGATGGTGGAGAACACTTAGGGAACTGATTAATGGCTGGATCTGTCTCCCTCCTTTTCATTCCCCCCCTTTATCCTCCTGGCCACCTCTGTCACCTTCCTCCTTCTTCTCTTCTCTGTATAACTCCGTGAACAGCTCTGAGCGATCCAGTTGTGGAGTGCACATAAGGAAGAGATTACTGGATAGCCCACTCTCTCCTCTATTGATTCCATCTCATCTCATTTGGGTCACCTCTAACTCCCTCCTCCCTCTTCTCTTCTCCATCTAACGCTGCGAATCTCTCTGGGTGACCCTCACTGTAGAGAAACTTTTCATCTTTAATGTAGATGTTTTATCAATGGTGCTGTATAGAAGGAGAAGCTCTGAAACTACTGTAAAAATAAGACTGATAACTGGAAGCAGGAGGATTAAGTCCAAACCCTGACTCCAGGGAGCTCCTGACTCTAAGGAAGATTAAATGACAGGAGCTCATCAAATGCCTCCATACCTGCACTGAAACCAAGCGCCACACAAGGGCCAACAAGTTTCGGGGCAAGACATACCAAGCAAATTCTCCAGCAACAAGGAACACAGCCCTGAGCGCCAAGATACAGGCAGCCCAAAGTCACCCCAAAACCATAGACATCCCATAACTCATTACTGGACATTTCATTGCACTCCAGAGAGAAGAAATACAGCTCCACACAACAGAACACCAACACAAGCTTCCCTAGCAAAGAAACCTTGACAAGCCACCTGTACAAACCCACACAGAGTGAGGAAATGCCACAATAAAGAGAACTCCACAAACTGCCAGAATACAGAAAGGACACCCCAAACTCAGCAATTTAAACAAGATGAAGAGACAGAGGAATACCCAGCAGATAAAGGAACAGGATAAATACCCACCAAACCAAACAAAAGAGGAAGAGATAGGGAATCTACCTGATAAAGAATTCTGAATAATGATAATGAAATTGATCCAAAATCTTGAAATCAAAATGGAATCACAGATAAATAGCCTGGGACAAAGATTGATAAGATGCAAGAAAGGTTTAACAAGGACCTAGAAGAAATAAAAGAGAGTCAGTATATAATGAATAATGCAATAAATGAAATTAAAAACAGCCTGGAGGCAACAAATAGTAGAATAACAGAGGCAGAAGATAGGATTAGTGAATTAGAAGATAGAATGGTAGAAATAAATGAATCAGAGAGGATAAAAGAAAAATGAATTAAAAGAAATAAGGACAATCTCAAAGACCTCCAGGACAATATTAAATGCTACAACATTCGAATCATAGGGGTCCCAGAAGAAGAAGACAAAAAGAAAGACCATGAGAAAATACTTGAAGAGATACTAGTTGAAAACTTCCCTAAAATGGGGAAGGAAATAATCACCCAAGTCCAAGAAAACCAAAGAGTCCCAAACAGGATAAACCCAGGGCAAAACACCCCAAGACACATATTAATCAAATTCACAAAGAACAAATATTAAAAGCAGCAAGGGAAAAACAACAAATAACACACAATTATTGTACCCAGCAAGGATCTCATTCAAATATGAAGGAGAAATCAAAAGCTTTTCAGACAAGCAAAAGCTGAGAGAATTCAGCACCATCAAACCAGCTCTCCAACAAATACTAAAGGATATTCTCTAGACAGGAAACACAAAAATGGTGTATAATATCAAACCCAAAACAATAAAGTAAATGACAATGGGATCATACTTATCAGTAATTACCTTAAACGTAAATGAGTTGAATGCCCCAACCAAAAGACAAAGACTGGATGAATGGACACAAAAACAAGACCCCTACACATGTTGTGTACAAGAGACCCACCTCAAAACAGGGGACACATACAGACTGAAAGTGAAGGGCTGGAAAAAGATTTTCCATGCAAATAGGGACCAAAAGAAAGCAGGAGTAGCAATATTTATATCAGATAAAATAGATTTTATAACAAAGGCTGTGAAAAGAGACAAAGATGGTCACTACATAATGATCAAAGGATCAATCCAAGAAGAAGATATAACAATTATAAATATATATGCACCCAACACGGCAGCGCCGCAATATGTAAGACAAATGCTAACAAGTATGAAAGGAGAAATTAACAATAACACAATAATAGTGTGTTATATAGATCAACTAAACAGAAAATTAACAAGGCAACACAAACTTTAAATGATACAATAGGCCAGTTAGACCTAATTGATATCTATAGGACATTTCATCCCCAAACAATGAATTTCACCTTTTTCTCAAGTGCACATGGAAACTTCTCCAGGATAGATCACATCCTGGGCCATAAAGCTAGCCTTGGTAAATTCAAAAAAATAGAAATCATTCCAAACATCTTTTCTGACCACAATGCAGTAATATTAGATCTCAACTACAGGAGAAAAACTATTAAAAATTCCAACATATGGAGGCTGAACAACATGCTGCTGAATAACGAACAAATCACAGAAGAAATCAAAAAAGAAATCAAAATTTGCATAGAAACTAATGAAAATGAAAACACAACAACCCAAAACCTATGGGACACTTTAAAAGCAGTCCTAAGGGGAAAGTTCATAGCAATACCTCAAGGCATACCTCAAGAAACAAGAAAAAAGTCAAATAAATAACCTAACCCTACACCTAAGGCAACTAGAAAAGGAAGAAATGAAGAACCCCAGGGTTAGTAGAAGGAAAAAATCTTAAAAATTAGGCAGAAATAAATGCAAAAGAAACAAAAGAGACCATAGCAAAAATCAATAAAGCCAAAAGCTGGTTCTTTGAAAGGATAAATAAAATTGACAAACCATTAGCCAGACTCATCAAGAAACAAAGGGAGAAAAATCAAATCAATAAAATTAGAAATGAAAATGGAGAGATCACAACAGACAACACAGAAATACAAAGGATCATAAGAAACTACTATCAACAATTATATGCCAATAAAATGGACAACGTGGAAGAAATGGACAAATTCTTAGAAAAGTACAACTTTCCAAAACTCCACCAGGAAGAAATAGAAAATCTTAACAGACCCATCACAAGCACGGAAATTGAAACTGTAATCAAAAATCTTTCAGCAAACTAAAGCCCAGGTCTAGATGGCTTCACAGCTGAATTCTACCAAAAATTTAGAGAAGAGCTAACATCTATCATGCTCAAACTCTTCCAGAAAATTGCAGAGGAAGGTAAACTTCCAAACTCATTCTATGAGGCCACCATCATCCTAATACCAAAACCTGACAAAGATCCCACACAAAAAGAAAACTACAGGCCAATATCCCTGATGAACATAGATGCAAAAATCCTTAACAAAATTCTAGCAATCAGAATCCAACAACACATTAAAAAGATCATACACCATGACCAAGTGGGCTTTATCCCAGGGATTCAAGGATTCTTCAATATCTGCAAATCACAAATTGAAAAATAAATACAATATGATTATCTCAATAGATGCAGAGAAAGCCTTTGACAAAATTCAACATCCATTTATGATAAAAACTCTCCAGAAAGCAGGAATAGAAGGAACATATCTCAACATAATAAAAGCTATATATGACAAACCCACAGCAAACATTATCCTCAATGGTGAAAAGTTGAAAGCATTTCCTCTAAAGTCAGGAACAAGACAAGGGTGCCCACTTTTACCATTACTATTCAACACAGTTTTGGAAGTTTTGGCCACAGCAATCAGAGCAGAAAAAGAAACAAAAGGAATCCAAATTGGAAAAGAAGAAGTAAAACTCTCACTGTTTGCAGATGACATGATCCTCTACATAGAAAACCCTAAAGATTCCACCAGAAAATTACTATAATTAATCAATGATTATAGTAAAGTTGCAGGATATAAAATCAACACACAGAAATCCCTTGCATCCCTATACACTAATAATGAGAAAACAGAAAGAGAAATTAAGGAAACAATTCCATTCACCATCGCAACAGAAAGAATAAAATACTTAGGAATATATCTACTTAAAGAAACTAAAGACCTGTATACCGAAAACTATAAAACACTGGTGAAATAAATCAAAGAGGACACTAATAGATGGAGAAATATACCATGTTCATGGATTGGAAGAATCAATATAGTGAAAATGAGTATACTACCCAAAGCAATTTATAGATTCAATACAATCCCTATTAAGCTACCAACGGTATTCTTCACAGAGCTAGAACAAATAATTTCACAATTTGTATGGAAATACAAAAAACCTTGAATAGCCAAAGCTATCTCAAGAAAGAAGAAGGGAAGTGGAGGAATCAACCTACCTGACTTCAGGCTCTATTACAAAGCCACAGTTATCAAGACTGTATGGTCCTGGCACTAAGACAGAAATATAGATCAATGGAACAAAATTGAAAGCCCAGAGATAAATCCACGCACATATGGACACCTTATCTTTGACAAAGGAGGCAAGAATATACAATGGATTAAAGACAATCTCTTTAACAAGTGGTGCTGGGAAATCTGGTCAACCACTTGTAAAAGAATGAAACTAGAACACTTTCTAACACCATACACAAAAATAAACTCAAAATGGATTAAAGATCTCAACGTAAGACCAGAAACTATAAAACTCCTAGAGGAGAACATAGGCAAAACACTCTCTGACATACATCACAGCAGATCCTCTATGACCCACCTCCCAGAATACTGGAAATAAAAGCAAAAATAAACAAATGGGACCTAATTAAACTTAAAAGCTTCTGCACAACAAAGGGAACTATTGGCAAGGTGAAAAGGCAGCCTTCAGAATGGGAGAAAATAATAGCAAATGAAGCAACGGACAAACAACTAATCTCAAAAATATACAAGCAACTCCTACAGCTCAACTCCAGAAAAATAAATGACCCAATCAAAAAATGGGCCAAAGAACTAAATAGACATGTCTCCAAAGAAGACATACAGATGGCTAACAAACACATGAAAAGATGCTCAACACCACTCATTATCAGAGAAATGCAAATCAAAACCACTATGAGGTACCATTTCATGCCAGTCAGAATGTCTGCGATCCAAAAATCTACAAGCAATGAATGCTGGAGAGGATGTGGACAAAAGGGACCCCCTCTTATACTGTTGGTGGGAATGAAAACTAGTACAGCCACTATGAAGAACAGTGTGGAGATTCCTTAAAATACTGGAAATAGAACTGCCTTATGGTCTGGCAATCCCACTGCTGGGCATACACACTGAGGAAACCAAAAGGGAAAAAGACACATGTACCCCAATGTTCATCGCAGCCCTTTTTATAATAGCCAGGACATGGAAGCAACCTAGATACCATGAGCAGATGAATGGAAAAGAAAGCTGTGGTACATATACACAATGGAGCATCAGCCATTAAAAAGAGTATATTTGAATCAGTTCTAATGAGGTAGATGAAACTGGAACCTATTATATAGAGTGAAGTAAGCCAGAAAGAAAAACACCAGTACAGTACACTAACGCATATATACGGAATTTACAAAGATGGTAACAATAACCCTGAGTACGAGACAGCAAAAGAAACACTGATGTATAGATCAATCTTAAGGACTCTGTGGGAGAGGGAGAGGGTGGGGAGATTTGGGAGAATGGCATTGAAACATGTATAATATCATTTATGAAATGAGTCGCCTGTCCAGGTTTGATGCACGATACTGGATGCTTGGGGCCGGTGCACTGGGACGACCCAGAGGGAGGGTATTGGGACGGATGAGGGAGGAGGGTTCAGGATGGGGAGCACGGGTATACCTGTGGCGGATTCATTTTGATGTTTGGCAAAACTAATACAATATTGTAAAGTTTAAAAATAAAATAAAATTTAAAAAATGATTTATTTAATCATTTAATATTTTCTAATACTACAATTTGTCCCTAAAAAGGGAAATGACACTCCACTTCTCCTCTGATTTTACATGCACAAGAGAGTAGTAAAGTTTATTGCTTTATGTATTTTTTCAGGGTTAAAATACTCTTTCTAAGGCAGACTTCCAAATTTCAAGCTTTTCAAACATCTTTTTTTTTAATCTAATCTATTTTTTTTGCTGGTCTGCTTATTCCCACAGTCGTGTGACCCTCTGGACTATAGTCCATCAAGCTACTCTGTCCATGGGGATTCTCCAGGCAAGAATACTGGAGTGTGTTGTCAGGCCACTCTTCCAGTGGATCTCTCTTAGCAGATGGATTTTTACCATCTGAACCACAAAGGAAGCTTAAAGAATACTGCAGTGAGTAGTCTATTGCTTCTCCAGAGAATCCTCCCAAACTACAAATCAAACTAAGGTCTCCTGCATTGCAGCAAATTTTTAAGCAGGTGACCTCCCAGTGAAGCCCTGGCTTCTGCTAAAAAGTACCAATTGTCATTCCTTATTATGTGGACTCACTGATCACATGTCATTATTAAGTAGGAGACAAACTTTCAGTACAGTTTCATGCTTGAAGTGAAAAACAATTTTTTTTCCTTCAAGAAAATTATGCTATATGGATGAAAATACCCAATAAATAATACATACTAAAATTAGAATAAATATTCAAAGAAACTCAAGGACCATAGCCTGAGAAATGGTCTTTCATACAGTTTTGAGAGGAGTGTTCTGAAGATGTAGGGGCAGAGCCAGTACATATAGAAATTTCTTTAAAGTGGAAAATCCATGACTGAAATATATATCGTGATAAAAGGATCCTGTTAACCACAAAATACAGATGTGGCAAGCAGTAATCTTGGTGTTTTCCTAGGCAAGAACATGGAATCATTAACCTTCTTACTTATCTTAACTGACTAGGAACACACAACCCCAAAGCACAGAAATGCCCCATCTTGTTTTCTCATCCTGAATTTCCCAGAGGTGCATTGATGGTAGACAACTGCAGTAGATTTTGACTTCCCCATTCAAGTGGATACCCAGTGACTATTCTTCATGGTTAAAGCAGATGTATGATATTTGTTTCACAGGTCAAAAATAGGGTGTCTAGCATAAAGTTCAAATAAAATTATATCTAGCCAGAATGTTCACTAACACGTAAATAGGTGAAAAGGTCTTCCATCACTATGAAAAACAATCCTAAACATTTTATTTCTGAAGGGAACATATTTTTTGTTTGTTTGTTTACACTAACTTTCAACTTTATTCCATCACTCCAACATTGGATACACAGACTAGGGTTCAACCCTGATAAAACCAACAGTCCCTAGCTTAGTGGACCTAAATATTTCAAAGAGAGGGATCTGTAATGAACCTCAAGAGGCTGCTGTGTCCCAAACCTAAGGATGTTTGTTCAGGTCCTTTGAGAGATATATAAACTTTCTCTTTAATTCTTCCACTAACAGAAACATCCTGAGGGAATTCATTATTCCAAGAAGGAAGACAACAGATACAAATTAAGTGAGGAAATGATCAGACAAGAGAACTTATTAACACATTCAGTTCAGTTCAGTCGCTCAACTCATTGCAACCCCATGAATTGCAGCACTCCAGGCCTCCCTGTCCAACACTAACTCCCAGGGTTCACTCAAACTCATGTCCATCGAGTTGGTGATGCCATCCACCCATTTCATCCTCTGTCATCCCCTTCTTCCCCTGCCCCCAATCCTTCCCAGCATCAGAGTCTTTTCCAATGAGTCAACTCTTTGCATCAGGTGGCCAAAGTATTGGAGTTTCAGCTTCAGCATCAGTCCTTCCAAAGAACACCCAGGACTGATCTCCTTTAGAATGGACTGGTTGGATCTCCTTGCAGTCCAGGGGACCCTCAAGAGTCTTCTTCAACACCACAGTTCAAAAGCATCAATTCTTCAGTGCTCAGCTTTCTTCACAGTCCAACTCTAACATCCATACATATCTACTGGAAAAACCATAGCCTTGCAAGACTAGACGGACCTTTGTTGGCAAAGTAATGTCTCTGGTTTTGAATATGCTATCTAAGTTGGTAATAACTTTCCTTCCAAGGAGTAAGTGTCTTTTAATTTTATGGCTACAATCACCATCTGCAGTGATTTTGGAGCCCCCAAAAAAAAAGTCTGACCCTGTTTCCACTGTTTCCCCATATATTTATTTCCCATGAAGTGATGGGCCCAGATGCCATGATCTTGGTTCTCTTAATGTTGAACTTTAAGCCAACTTTTTCACTCTCCTCTTTCACTGTGGTGGATTCATTTCTATATTTGGCAAAACTAATACAATATTGTAAAGTTTAAAAATAAAATAAAATTTTAAAAAAAGCAAAAAAAAAAAAAAAGGCTTTTTCATTCCTCTTCCCTTTCTGCCATAAGGGTGGTGTCATCTGTACCTCTGAGGTTATTGATATTTCTCCTGGCAATCTTGATTCCAGCTTGTGCTTCTTCCAGCCCAGCATTTCTCATGCATATAAATTAAATAAGGAGGGTGACAATATAAAGTCATGACATAGTCCTTTTTCTATTTGGAACCAGTCTGTTGTTCCATGTCCAATTCTAACTGTTGCTTCCTGACTTGCATACAGGTTTCTCAAGAGGCAAGTCAGGTGGTCTAGTATTCCAATCTATTTCAGAATTTTCCACAGTTTATTGTGGTCCACACTCAAAGTCTTTGGTATAGTCAATAAAGCAGAAGTAGATGTTTTTCTGGAACTCTCTTCCTTTTTCCATGATCCAGCGGATGTTGACAATTTGATCTCTGGTTACTCTGCCTTTTCTAAAACCAGTTTGAACATCTGGAAGTTCACAGTTCACGTATTGCTGAAGCCTGGCTTGGAGAATTCTGACCATTACTTTAGCAGAAGTCTTTTCAGTAGTATGAGTTAGCTCAAGCGGTTTCTAATTGGCAAAATGCACGCAATCTCCGTTATATTAACACATCTCCTTTGTGTGGTTTTCTCCAAAAATCTATCACTCTTTACTGGAATCTGACACAGCACCCCTCACAAGGTTGAGTACCAGGAAGTCTGTTGATTTGGACTACACGTGCTCCATAGGGCAGAAGAGACTGTGCTTGGGGAATTGGCCGGTAGCGTCATGCGTAAGGAAAGTGATGTTAACCCCATGACACCAGCTGGATTGCTATTTTGTTGCTGTTAAGCGTGGCCGCATGCCTCTCTCTCCCAAGTTCTCAATTCAGAGAGTGTAACTTAGTTCCTTGGAAGCCTCAGAGGATTACCTGGCAGAAGCAGTAGCACAGGAAGCTGCTTGGCAACAGTGAGCCTGCCGCTACAGCTATGCCCAAAAATAAAGGTAATGGCTCGATTTCCCAGAACCACCAATTGCTCAGCCGCCGTCAGTTGTAGTTCCTCCTTGTGGTTGGCTGATGTCTTTGAGCGGGACTGCACAGTCCACATAGGAGCAAGAAGCTGCTCCTGCTTCCTCCCGCTCTGTTCACATAGAGGTATAATTTCCTTTCCCTTTTTGTCAGTTTTACACGGAGGGTAAAATACTATTAGTTTTGGATTCCTGCCAGTTTAATTGCAGGTTCATTAGTAAACTGGTAGAAGCCTACTTTTGGTCAGTGGAGGCTTCTCCCCCCAGCCTTCATCCCTTCCCAAGACGTTGCCTTAGCTGTTGTTTATGACATACTGATTCTTTCTTTTGGGACTGTTAAATATTTGTCCATACTTTACTTTTCAGACAGTTCACTACTGGTGAAAATACTGCTTCTTTGCAAAGTGAAAGTCAAGTCGCTCAGTCATGTCCAACTCTTTGCGACCCCATGAATTGTAGCCTACCAGGCTCCTGTTGTCCATGGGATTTTCCAGGCAAGGGTACTGGAATGGGTTGCCATTTCCTTCTCCAGGGGATCTTCCCAACCCAGGGATCGAACCTGGGTCTCCCATATTGCAGGCAGACTCTTTACCATCTGAGCCACCAGGAACCTTCTTTTCAAAGACAATGGTAAATCCATGTTGCATGTTTAGGGTCATGTCTGCAGTTTACTTTCCTCTACCTGTAACAAACCTTAACCTTTCTTAGGAGGCACACATATCCCAACGTGTTCAGCCTTCTTTTCTCATAAAATAGATGCCGGCACTATGTATTTCTACCTATCTTTATTCTGAGGCAGACAGTTCACAAATAATCAGATTTGACAATAACTTTACATGTAACTTCCAAAACAGAACTTCTAAACTAACTGTAGCAGGGCACTGGGATACTCATTCCTTGAATTCACCTTTTTACAGACCTGAGTTCTGCTTATGTCATGTTTACTGTCCTTGTAATGCCTCCTGGAAAACTAACTGCAAGGAATGGGAATATCTCCTTCAGAATAGCACCACATTTCACATTCCACAACAAATCTCTCATCATTATTCATTCCTGGCACTTCATTTTCGCTCTCAAGTCTTACTTAACCTTTGCCATATTCAGTCACACTTATTTGCCTTTGAGTTCAGTGCTCTCTAGATTCCACAAACCACTGGCACAGCCTTTCTCTAGCAAATGCTTTACTGCTAACTATTCAGGGAAACTCTAGGAATATCTTTTTCATAATATGTTAGGTAAATTACAAACCACTTCTACTTTTTTTCTAATCTATTTAATTCAGTTTTAGCTTACAAATAAGTTTTACATTTCCATACATTCCGTGTTTCCTCCTCTGTTTCTAGGAATGAAGTTTCAGATTCCCATGTTGGATTGTGTATTCTAAAGAGAATAGCAATTATTTTATGAAGGCAGAATTACCATAACTTGGTGCTTAATAGATGTTCAACACATTTTTGTTAATGCTATCTTCCTAGGCTTCATTCCAGCCTTGGGTAACTCCCTTCTTCCTTCTGTGGAACTTTTAACCCAGATAACAAAAGAAATAAAATGGAAATCAAATTGAAATACAAACAAAAGAAAATAAAAATATGAAACCCCAAAAGTTTTGGATTCAGTAACAAGCAGTGTTAAGGAAATGCATAGCATATAAACCTGCCTCAAGGAAGAAGAACATCAAAGAAACAGCCTACCTTTACATCTAAAGCAAACACAAAAAGAGGAAAAGAAGAACCCCAAAGCTAGAATGAAAGGAATCATAAAAATCAGAGCAGAAATAAGTGAAAATGTAATAAAGGTGGCTATGTCAAAATTCAATAAAACAAAAGTCTGGTTCTTAGAAACATAAATCAAGACAGATCATTAGCCACAGAGATCAAGGGGAAAAAAAGGGTGAGGGGTGGGGTGGCAGAGAAGAATCAAAATAATAAAATTAGAAATGAAAATGGAGAAATCACAAAAGACAACATAGAAATACAAAAAGTGAAGTAAGCCAGAAAGAAAAACACCAATACAGTATACTAACACATATATATGGAATTTAGAAAGATGGTAACAATAACCCTGTATATGAGACAGCAAAAGAGACACTGATGTATAGAACAGTCTTTTGGAATCTGTGGGAGAGGAAGAGGGGGGGGATGATTTGGGAGAATGGAATTGAAACATATATAATATCGTATATGAAACGAGAAGCCAGTCCAGGTTCGATGCACGATACTGGATGATTGGGGCTGGTGCACTGGGACGACCCAGAGGGATGGTATGGGGAGGGAGGTGGGAGGAGGGTTCGGGATGGGGAACACATATATATCTGTGGTGGGTTCTTTATGATATATGGCAAAACCAATACAATATTGTAAAGTTAAAAAATAAAATAAAAATAAAAAAAAATACAAAATGTTATAAGAGATTACTGTGAGCAGTTATATGTTACTAAAATGGACAACATTGAAGAAATGGAAAAATTCTTAGAAAAGGATAAGTCCATAACTGAATGAGCAAGAAGTAGAAAATCTTAACAGAAACATCAGAATCATGGAAATTTAAGCTCTCATAAAAAATCTTTCAACAATCAAAAGACCAGGACCAGATGGTTTCACAGATGAGCCATGCAATTTATTTATTTTTTTTTTTTAGAATTTACCAAAAAAAGGTTTATTGAAGAATGAACACTTTACCAACTCAAACTCTTTCAGAAAATTGCAGGGGATGGTAAGCTCTCCAACTCATTCAATGAGGCCACCATCACCCTAATACTGAAACCAAACAAAGATGCAACAAAGAAAGAAAACTACATGCCAATATCACTGAACATACTGCCAATATAAATGCAGAAAATTTCCTGCAACTGTTAGTAAACATAATACAAGATATTGAAAAAATCATACATCATTACCTTATAAGTATGTTGGCTTTATGCTATGGATGCAAGGATTCTTCAATATTTGCAAATCAATCAATCAATATGACAAACCATATTAAACTGAAAGGTTAAAATCCATATGATTATCTCAATAGATGCAGAGAAAATCTTGACAAAATTCAAAACCTACTTTTGAAAACTCCCCAGAAATCAGGTATAAAAGGAACATATCTCAACACAGTAAAAATCATATATGAGAAAACCACATCAAATAGTGTATTCACTGATGAAAAATAGAAAGAATTTCCTCTAAAACCAGGAACAAGACAAGGGTGCCCACTCTCACCACAACTCTTCAACATTGATTTGGGAGTCATCCAGGTTGGCAAAAGGAAAAAAAGAAAGAAAGAAAGAAAGAAACTCTCACTGTTTGCAGAAGACATGATCCTCTACATAGAAAGCCATAAAGACACCACGAGAATATTACTAGAGCTAATTGATGAATAAGATAATGTTGTGGATTATAAATTATTACATAGAAGCCTCTTGTATTGCCATACATGAACAATTAGAAAAGAAAAAGAAATTAATGAAACAATCCTGTTCACCTTTGCAATGAAAAGAATAGCATCAATTCAGTCCAGTTCAGTCACTCAGTCATGTCTGACAATTTGCAACCCCATGAATTGCAGCACGCCGGGCTTCCCTGTCCATCACCAACACCTGGAATTCATTCAGACTCACCTCCATCGAGTCAGTGATGACATCACTGACTCGATGGACGTGAGTCTGAATGAATGCCATCTCATCCTCTGTCATCCCCTTTTCCTCCTGCCCCCAATCCCTCCCAGCATCAGAGTCTTTTCCAATGAGTCAACTCTTCGCATGAGGTGGCCAAAATACTGGAGTTTCAGCTTTAGTATCATTCCTTCCAAATAAATCCCAGGGCTGATCTCCTTCAGAATGGACTGGTTGGATCTGCTTGCAGTTCAAGGGACTCAAAAGTCTTCTCCAACATCACAGTTCAACAGCATCAATTCTTCGGCACTCAGCTTTCTTCACAGTCCAACTTTCACATCCATACATGATGACTGGAAAAACCATAGCCTTGACTAGACAGACCTTTGTTGGCAAAATAATGTCTCTGCTTTTCAATATGCTATCTATATTGGTCATAACTTTTCTTCCAAAGAGTAAGCATCGTTTAATTTCATGGCTGCAGTCACCATCTGCAGTGATTTTTGAGCCCTCCCCAAATAAAGTCTGACACTGTTTCCACTGTTTCCCCATCTATTTCCCATGAAGTGATGGGACTAGATGTCATAATCTTCATTTTCTGAATGTTGAGCTTTAAGCCAACTTTTTCACTCTCCACTTTCACTTTCATCAAGAGGCTTTTTAGTTCCTCTTCACTTTCTGCCATAAGGGTGGTGTCATCTGCACCTCTGAGGTTATTTATGTTTCTCCCAGCAATCTTGATTCCAGATTGTGCTTCTTCCAGCCCAGCATTTCTCATTATGTACTCTGCATATAAATTAAATAAGCAGGTTGACAATATACAGCCTTGATGTATTCCTTTTCCTATTTGGAACCAGTCTGTTTTCCATGTCCAGTTCTAATTGTTGTTTCCTGACCTGCATATAGATTTCTCAAGAGGCAGGTCAGGTGGTCTGGTATTCCCATCTTTTTCAGAATTTTCCACAGTTTATTGTGATCCACACAGTCAAAGGCTTTGGCATAGTCAATAAAGCAGAAATAGATGTTTTTTTTTTTTTTCTGGAATTCTCTTGATGATCCAGCGGATGTTGGCAATTTGATCTCTGATTCCTCTGCCTTTTCTAAAACCAGCTTGAACATCTGGAAGTTCACAGTTCATATATTGCTGAAGCCTGGCTTGGAGAAATTTGAGCATTACTTTACTAGCATGTGAGATGAGTGCAATTGTTTGGTAGTTTGAGAATTCTTTGGCATTGCCTTTCTTTAGGATTGGAATGAAAACTGACTTTTTCTAGCCCTGTGACCACTGCTGAAGGGTAAATTTACATAAAGAAAACAAAAGACATATGTATATATAGAAAACTATAAAACAATAATGACAGAAACAAAAGACAAGACAAACAGATGGAGAATTATACCCGGTTGATGGACTTGAAGAAACAATATAGTGAAAACAAGTATACAAACCAAAGCAATCTACAGGTTGCTTTGGTTTGTATACCAAATGTAACAGAATGAAACCTCAACCATTATCAAGTTACCAATTGTATTCTTCACAGAACTAGAAGAAATAAGTTCACAGTATGTATACTTTCACAGTAAGTATAGAAACACAAGGAAACCTCTAATAGCAAAAGCAATCTTGAGAAAGAAGAATGGAAATGGAGGAATAAACCTGCCTGACTTCAGAATATACTCAAAACTAGTCCTCAAGACAGTAGCACAAAAACAGAAATCTAGATCAATGGAACAAAATAGAAAGCCTAGAAGTAAGTCCACACACCTATGGACATCTTGATTTTGGCAAAGGAGGCCAGAATATACAATGGAGAAAAGATAATCTCTTTAACAAGTGGTACTGGGAAAAAACGATCAACCAAATGTAAAAGAATGAAACCACAACTCTTCCTAACACCAAATGCAAAACTAAACTCAAAATGGATTAAACCCTCCCCAAACAGGAATTTTGCATTTTTGCATTTCTTTTTCTTAGGGGTGGTCTTGCTTCCTATTTGCTGTACAATGTCACGAACCTCCATCCATAGTTCATCAGGCACTCTGTCTATCAGATGGAGTCCCTTAAATCTTGGCTTGGGTATCAGGACTCTGCAAAGGATGGTTTGGTTGATCTTCTCACTGCTCTTGCTCCCACAATGTTAGGGTGATAGGATAAGCTGGAATGTGTTCTCACCTGGAGGCTGGAAGGAAACAGAACTACTTTGAAAGGGTCTCTGTACAGTCAATGGCAGACTTCAATTATTGTGGAACCCATGAGTTATGGCCTTTACTACAATGCTGTCCCTTTTTATCTCCACATTTAGTGACTTTTCATCTGTAAATTTCTCTCCATAGAGAGAATTCCATTTCTAAATATAGAATTCTCTGAATGTCACATACTGATATGTGGGCAAAATTTTGCTATATAAAGCATTGAACTCAATAGTTCACATATGAATACATGCATGTAATTTTCCTCTCTGAAATATGAAATTCTCTGTATTTCACCTGGGAAAATAACAGCAACAAACTTTCCAAAACAAAATTGGAATTGTCTACATTTCATATGAAAATCTGTGTACTCCCACTTGAAATTAGGAATTTTATATTTTACACATGTGAAAAACTAGGTGCTATCTTTTCTCCATGGAATGTGGAATTTTGTATGTTTCCTATATGAACATATGGCTATTGATTTTAGCACACAAAAGATGGAATTTTGATTTTTTCACATATGTAACACAGGACACTGATTTTCCACTATTAAATATGGAATATTCTATATTTCATATTTGAAAATCTAGGCAGAGATTCAACTCATCAATAACGAATTTTCTATATGTCATTCATAAAACGTGGGTCATGATTTTCCTACATGAAATATTCACTTATCTATATTTCAAAAGTGGAAATATCAGCCCAGATTTTGCTACATGAAATATGGATTTCTCTATCTTTGGCTTTTTAAACTCTAGGCCCTCCAGGATAGATCATATCCTGGACCATAAATCTAGCCTTTTTACCAAGGATAGATTTATTTATTCATTTATATTTATTCAAAATAATTGAAATCATTGCAAGCATCTTTTCTGACCACAGTACAGTAAGATTAGATATCAATTACAGGGGAAAGAAATCTAAAAATTCCAATATATGAAAGCTAAACAACACACTTCTGTATAACCAGCAAATCTCAGAAGAATTAAAAACAGAAATCAGCATACACAAAGAAATGATCAAAAGTGAAGCAAAACCAATACAATATTGTAAAGTAATTAACCTCCAATTAAAATAAATAAATTTGTATTTAAACAAAAAAAAAAAAAAAAAAAGTGAAGACACCATAACACAAGACCCATAGGACACTGTAAAAGCAGTGCTAAGCAGAAGTTTCATGGCAATACAGGCTTACCTCAAGAAACAAAAAATAAAAAAAAAAAAAAAAAAAACCTAACTCTAGATCTAAAGCAACTAGAAAAGGAAGAAATGAAGAATGCCAGAGCAAGTAGAAAGAAAGATATTATAACAATTAGGACAGAAATAAATTCAAAAGAAACAAAAGAGACAATAGAAAAATCAACAAAGCTAAAAGCTTGTTCTTTGAGAAGATAAATAAATTGAAAAACCATTAGCCAGAGTCATCAAGAAACAAAGGGAGAAGAATCAAATCAACAAAATTATAAATGAAAATGGAGAAATCCTAACAGACAACACAGAAATACAAATGATCATAAGAGACAACTTATGATCATAAATTATAATCATAACTTATCATAAGAGAAAACCTACCAGCAACTATATGCCAATAAAATGGACAACTTGGAAGAAATAGACAAATTCTTAGAATGGTATAAGGTTCCAAAACTGAAGTAGGAGGAAATAGAAAATCTTAACAGACACACCACAAGCATGGAAATCAGAACTGCAATCAGAAATCTTTCAGCAAACAAAAGCCCAGGACCAGACGGCTTCACAGCTGAATTCTACCAAAAATTTCCAGAAGAGCTAACACCTATTCTACTCAAACGCTTCCAGAAAATTGCAGAGGAAGGGAAACTTTCAAACTCATGCTATGAGGCCACTTTCACCCTAACACCAAAACCAGACAAAGATGCCACAAAAAAAGAAAACTACAAGCCAATAACACTAATGAAAATAGATGCAAAAACCCTTAACAAAATCCTAGCAAAGAGAATACAACACCATATTAAAAAGCTCATACATCATGAACAAGTGGGCTTTATCTCAGGGATCCAAGGATTCTTTAATATTCATAAGTCAATCAATGTAATACACCACGTTAACAAATTGAAAGATAAAACCATATGCTTATACCAATAGATTCAAAGAAGGCCACTGACAAAATTCAACATCCATTTGTGATAAAAAAAAACAACAACTCTCCATAGAGAAGGAATAGAAGAAACATACCTCAACATAATAAAAGCTATATATGACAAACCCACAGCAAAGATGATCCTCAATTGTAAAAAATGGAAAGCACCCCCTAAAGTCAAGAACAAGACAAGAGTGCCCACTCTCACCACTACTATTTAACATAGTTTTGTAAGTTTTAGCCATTGGGATCAGAGAAGAAAAAGAAAAGGAATTCAGATTGTAAAAGAAGAGTTAAAACTCTGACTCTTTGATGATATCATGATCCTCTCCAGAGAAAACCCTAAAGACTCCACCAGAAAATTACTAGAGCTAGCAATGAATACAGTAAAGTTTCAGGATATAAAATTAATACCCTGAAGTCACTTGCATACCTATACATTAACAATTAGAAAACAGAAAAGCAATAAGGAAATATTACCATTTGCCATTGTAACATAAAGAATAAAATACTTAGGAATAAATCTAACTAAAAAAACAAAAGATCTATATAGAGAACACTATAAAACACTGATGAAAGAAATTAAATAGCACATAAATAGATGGGGTTATATACCATGTTCATGGATTGGAAGTATCAATATAGTGAAAATGAGTATACTGGCTAAAGCAATCTATAGTTTCAATGCAATCCTTATCAAGCTACCAATTGTATTTTTCACAGAACTATAACAAATAATTTCACAACTTGTATGGAAATAGCAAAAACCTCAAATATCCAAAACAATCTTGAGAAAGAATGGATCTGGAGGAATCAAGCTGCTTGACTTCAGGCTATAGTACAAAGCTGTAATCATCAAGGCAGTATGGTACTGGCACAAAGCCAGAAATATAGATTAATGGAACAAAATAGAAAACCCAGAGATAAAGCCATGCATCTATGGACAACCTCTCTTTGACAAGGGAGGCAAGCACATACAATGGAAAAAAGACAATCTCTTTAACAAGTGGCGCTGGGAATAATGGCCAACCACGTGTAAAAGAATGAAACTAGCAATGAGGTACCATCTCATGCCTGTCAGAATGGATAATATCCAAAAGTCTACGAAAAATAAATTCTGGAGAGGGTATGGAGAAAAGGGAACCCTCTTACACTGTTGATGGGACTGCAAAGTACGACAGGCACTATGGAGAACAGTGTGAAGATACCTGTGGCAGATTCATTTTGATATATGCAAAACCAATACAATATTGTAAAGTTATAAAATAAAAAAAAACTGGAAACAGAACTGCCATATGACTTAGAAATCCCACTGCTGGGAATACACACCAAGGAAACCAGAATTGAAAGAATTACGTGTACCCCAATGTTCATCACAGCACTGTTTATAAGATCTAGGACATGGAACCAACCTAGACGTCCACTGGCAGACGAATGGATAAGAAATCTTTGATACATATACACAATGGAATATTACTCAGCCATTAAAAAATTCATATGAATCAGTTTTAATGAGGTGGATTAAACTGTAGCCTATTATACAGAATAAAGTAAGTCAGAACGAAAAACACCAATAGAGTATACTAATGCAGATATACGGAATTTAGAAAGATGGTAACAATGACCCTATATGTGAGACAGCAATATAGACACAAATGTAAAGAAGAGTCTTTTGGACTCTGTGGGAAAAGGCAAGGGTTGGATGATTTGGGAGTATAGCATTGAAACATGTGTATTATCATATGTGAAACAGATCATCAGTTCGGGATTGATTCATGAGACAAGGTGCTCAGGGCTGGTCCTCTGGGATGACCCTGAGGGAAAGGATGGGGAGGGAGGTGGAAGGAAAGTTCAGCATCAGGAACACATGTAAACCCATGGATGATTCATGTCAATGTATGGAAAACCCACTACAATATTGTAAAGTAATTTGCCTGTCAATACAGGGGACATGGGTTTGACTCTTGGTCTGAGGAGATCACACCTGCTACCAAAGTAGATAACCCTGTTTGCTCCAACTACCTAACCTGGGCACCCTAGAGCTTCTGCTTTGCAAGAGAAGGAACTGCCATGAGAAGCTAGCTCACTGTAATGAAGAGAAGTCCTCACTGCAAGTTGAGAAACTTTGTGCAAAACAATGAAGACTCAGAGCAACCATAAATAAATAAATAAATTCTAAAAATTTTTAAAAAAAACCTCTAGATACATAAATTTCTTGCATGTAATATTAAATTCTTATATTTCATTGAATATCTGAATGTTGAATTTACTACTTGAAATATGGAATTCCTATATTTCAAATATAAAACTCAAGGGCACTATTCCTAAATTAAATATAAATTCTCTATATTTCACATACAACTAACTTGGTGTAGATTTTCCTATATGATTCTCTAAATTTCACACAGGAAAATATAGGTGTCAATTATATTTGAAAGTTGGAATTCTCTATAATTCACATTTGAAATTCATGATGGTTATGCTCCCTACTGCAAATGTGAAATCCCTAATTTTGTATGAAAATCTGGGTGTAAGTTTTCGTAGATGAACAATCCAAATTTCTGTATTTCAATTCTTTACCATTGAAGCTGCCAGAGAACTTTAATAGTTTTAGGAAAACCTCCAAAATTTTCTAAAATTAACACCCCAAAGACATGAGGTGAAGAAAAGCCGTGACACACCTGGCTTCACAATGTACTGAGAAGCAGAGACATCTTTTTGTCGACACAGGTCCGTGTAGGCAAAGCTAGGTTCCCCCTGCCCAGGGGATATGTATGAATGTCCATCTAGTGTGACCCTACAAAGCATCACTTAGTTTCACTGAGTTAGACAATGCGGTGGTCCATGTGATGGATTGGTTAAGTTTCTGTGATTGTGGTTTCAGTGTTTCTGGCCTCTAATGCCCACTTTCAGCACCTTCCATCTTACTGGGATTTTTCTTACTTTGGATGCGGAGTATCTCTTCACTGCTGCTACAGAAAAGTACAGTCACTGCCCTTTACCTTGGATGTGGGATATATCCTCTTGACTGATGGCTGCTCCAGTGCCACAGAGCCAAAACTCTCTGCTCCAGTGAATTTGGAATACTCAGCAATGCCCACAGGAATGGAAAGTGTCCGTTTTCATTCCAATCCCAAAGAGAGGCAATACCAAAGAATACTTAAATTACTACACAGTTGCCTTTATCTCATGCACTTCATGTCTAATACTCAAAATTCTCCAAGGCAGGCATCAACAATATGTGATCCATGAACTTCCAGATGATCAAGCTGGTTTTGGAAAAGGCAGAGAAACCAGAGGTAAAATTGCAAACATCTGCTGGATCTCTGAAAAAGCAAGAGAGTTTTAAAAAAAACATCTATCTCTGCTTTATTGACTATGCCAAAGACTTTGACTCTATGGATCATAAATAACTGTGGAAAATTCTACAAGAGATGGGGATATCAGACCACCTGACCTGTCTCTTGAGAAATCTGGATGCAGATCAGAAAGCAACAGTTAGAACAAGGCATGTAAGAACAGCCTGGTTCCAAATAGGAAATGGAGTAGGTCAAGGCTGTTTGTCACCCTGATTATTTAACTTGCATGCAGAGTACATCAGAGAAACACTGGGTTGTATGAAATACAAGCTGGAATCACGATTGTATGGAGAAATATCAATAACTGCAAATATGCAGATGACACCACCCTTATGATGGAAAATGAGGAAGATTTAAAAGCCTCTTGATGAAAGTGAAAGAAGAGACTGAAAAAATGTCTTAAAAATGAACATTCAGAAAACTAAGATCATGGTATCTGGTCCCATCACTTCATGCCAGATAAATAGAGAAGCAGTGTTAGACCTATTTATTTTGTTGGTGGAAGGTGGTTCCAAAATAACTGCAGATGGTGATTGTAGCCATGTAATTAAAAGATATTTACTCTTTGGAAGGAAAGTTATGACCAACCTGCAGAGCATATTAAAAAGCAGACCTTATTTTGCCAAAAAAGGTTTGTCTAGTCAAGGCTATGGTTTTTCCCATAGTCATACGTGGATGTGAGAATTGGGCCATATAGAAAGCTGAGCAGAGAAGAATTGAGGCTTTTGAACTGTGATGCTGGAGAAGACTCTTGAGATTCTCTTGGACTGCAGGAGATCCAACTAGTCCATCTTAAGGAGATCAGTCCTGGGTGTTCATTTGAAAGACTGATGTTGAAGCTGAAACTCCAATACTTTGGCCACCTGATGAGAAGAACTGACTCATTGGAAAAGACCCTGATGCTGGGAAATATCGAGGGCAGGAGGACAAGGGGACAACAGAGGATGAGATGGTTGGATGGCATCACAGACTCAATGGGCATGAGTTTGGGTAGACTCCTGGGAGCTGGTGATGCACAGGGAGGCCTGGACTCCTGGAGTCCATGTGGTCACAAAGAGTTGAACATGACTGAGATAATGAACTGAACTGAACTGAGCTGATGTCTGGATGTGAGAGTTCGACTATAAAGAAGTCTGAATGCCAAAACTTAACCTTTGGACCTCTCTTGCTGAAGGTGACTCTTGAGAGTATTTGGACAGCAAGGAGATCAACCCAGTCGATCCTAAAAGAAACTAACCATAAATATTCATTGGAAGGACTAATGCTGAAGCTCAAGCTCCAGTACTTTGGCTAAAGGACTCATGAGAAAAGACTGACACTCTACCTTGTCATGAAACATTATTGGCTCTGATGTGGGAAAGACTGAGTACAGGATAAAAAGAGGGCAACAGAAGTTGAGTTGGTTGGATAAGCTGGAAACTCTTGAGTCAACAAAGATGAGTCTGAGCAAAGTGTTGGAGGCAGGGAAAGGCAGGGAAGCCTGGAGTGCTGCTGTCCACAGTGTTGCAGAGTTGGAACTGGCCAGTCAAATGGAAAACAGCAACAACTCTGTTTCACATATGTCGGAGATTTTCAAATCTGAAATATGGAATTCTCTATATCCCCATGGGAAAAGTAGATTTTTTTTTATGAATTATGGACATCTCTATATTTCACTGATGAAAGTCTGGGTGGATATTCTACTTCTTAAACTATGAGAGATTCAATTACTCAGGCACCAAATTTAAAAATATATGTATATGTTTACATGTAATATGGATATTGTACATTTCAAACGTGAAAATCAGGGTATACATGTCCCATTGGGAAATATTTCAAATATGATTATGGCACACAGTCGAATTTTCTGTTCCTTGTGCTGAAGTCTGACACGAGATAGTTCTTTAGCAAAGATGAAATCCTCAGTTTCACATATGAAAATCTATATGTGGATTTTAGGACATGAAATATGAAATTCTCTATAGTTCACATTTGAAAATCTGGGAACAGATTTTACAACATGAAATAAAGAATTCTTGGTATATCACATATGAAGATTTTTCTGAATGAAATATCCAATTCTTTATATTACAGTTATGAAATTATGAATGTGATATGTAAGCAGAGAATATGAAAATCTCTATTTCACATATCAAAGAGCAGTCACTGATTTTCAACATGAGTAGTGGGAATTTTTTTATATTTTTCATTTGAAAATCTGTGTGCAGACATTCCTTCAAGAAATATGGAATACTGTGTGTTTAACATTTGTAAAACAGGCATCAATTTAATGACAATAAGCATGGGATTTTCTGTATCATAGAGGGAATTCTCTTGAGCTATGAAATTCTCTTTATTTAGGCAAAGAGATTTGGAAGGAAGATCTTCTGCCATGAAATATGGAATACTATATATTTTGCATTTGAAACACTGGGGACAATTTTCTCATATGACATATGAAATCTCATTTATTCACAGAAGAAAATCTGTGTCAGATTTTCATATATAGATTATAAAATTTTCCATGATTCATTAATTGAAATCTGGGCCAAACAGGCAAATATACATTCATCTATGCTTCTTGTCAGAAAATGTGGCCACAGAGGGCCCTACTTAAATTTAGTATTCTCTATATTAAATTTTGAAAGGCTGTGTGAAGATATCCCTATATGATATATGAAAAACTCTATATTTACATTTGAAAATACAGGTGCCAATATTTCTACATGAAATGGATAAGTCACTATAGTAATATTTTGATTTCCAGGTTGTGACATTCCCACATGAAATATAAGATCTACACATTTCACATATGGAAAGATGTCATTTTTACCTGTGTGAAATATGGAGTTCACTTATGAATTTCTGCATGCAGCTTTTACTACATGATGCTCTGAAATTCTGTAATTATATCATTAGAAAATATGAGTGTCCATTTTCCTACATTAAATAAGAAATTCTCAGTATTTCCAAGACCTAAAACTGAGCATAATTTTTGTTACTTGAAATATATAATTGTTTTTATTTATCTTTTGAAAATCTGGGTTGAAAATTTCCAGCATGATAGATGGAATCTGTGGAATTCATGCATAAAAAGGTGGGCCCTAAGAAATCTTACATTAGTTATGGAATGCACATTATTTCATGTATAAAAATTAAGTCACATATTTTCTTGCATGAAATATGGTATTCTCAAATGTATGTTAAGTTTAATACAAAAAAATTGTGCAAAATAATTATCCCTCAGTTAAAAATAAATCAACTAAAAAAGTTGCTCAAAACATGGTATTCTGTATATTTTATATTCATCATCTAAATGTAGATGTTTCTAACTGAAATAGGGAATTCTCTATATCTCATATATGTAAATCTGCAAGCAGAGTCCCTCATATGCAGTACTGAATTCACTATATTTGACATACAAAAAACTGCAGAGGAATTTTGGACACAGATATTGATATTTTTGTTCCTTTTACATGTGAAAACCAGGGTACACATTGTCTTATAAGATATGAACTGTACTTATTTCAGGTATTAAAATTTGAGTGAAGCAATTTTACATTAAATATGCATCTAGTCAAGCTGTTGTTTATCCAGAAGTCATGTATGGATGTGAGAGTTGGACTATATAGAAAGCTGAACAGGAAAATTAATGCTTTTCAACTGTGTTGTTGGAGAAGATTCTTGAGAGTCTCTTGGATGGCTAGGAAAATCCAACCAGTCCATCCTAAAGGATATCAGACCTCAATATTCATTGTGAAGACAGGCTAAAGGTGAAACTCCAATACTTTGGCCACCTGATGTGAAGAACTGACACATTGGAAAGGACCCTGATGCTGGGAAAGGTTCAAGGCAGGAGGAGGATGGACAACAGAGGATGAGAGGATTCGATGGCATCACTGAATCAACAGACTTGAGTTTGAGTAAACTCAGTGAGTTGGTGATGGACAGGGAGGCCTGGCATGCTGCAGTTTATGGGGATGCAAAGATTTGAACATGACTGAGCCACAAAACTAAACTGAACATGGCCTTGTCCATCAGAACAAGAAGCAGTTTCCCCTTCAGTTAGTCTGTCCTATCAGGAAGCTTCCATAAGCCTCTTATCCTTATCCAATAGAAGGAAGACAGAATGAAAATCATAATCTCAGAAAACTAACCAAACTGATCACATGGCCCATAATCTTGTCTAACTCAATGTAACTATAAGCCATGCTTGTAGGGCCACCCAAGATGAAAGGGTCATGGTGAAGGGTTTTGACAAAACGTAGTCCTTGGAGAAGGGAATGGGAATCTCTTCAGTATTTCTGCTTTGAGAAACCCATGAGCATCATCCAATGGCAAAAGATAGCATAGAGAAAGAGGAACTCCCACGGTTGGAATGTACCCAATATGCTACGGGAGATCAGTGGAGAAGGAATTACAGAAATAATGAAGGCATGGAGCCAGAGCAAAAACAGCACCCAGTTTCTTATATGACTGGTGATGAAGTCCGATCTTGTAAAGAATAATGTTGCATAGTAACCAGGAAGGTTAGTAGTGAAGTAGTGAAGTCCCTCAGTCGTGTCTCTTTGCAACCCCATGGACTGTAACCTACCACACTCCCCCATCCATGGGATTTTCCAGTCAAGAGTACTGGAGTTGGGTTGCCATTTCCTTCTCCAGAGCATCTTCCCCACCCAGGGGTCAAATCCGGGTCTCCCGCATTGTAGGCAGATGCATTACCGTCTGAGCCACCAGGGAAGTTGCTAGGTCCACAAATTCAGGTGAATTGCAAGGGATCAAACATTGAAGACAAGCATGAGCATCGATCTTTTAGGAATCAGTGAATTAAAATGGACTGGAATGGGTGAATTTAACTCAAATGACCATGTCCTACAGTGGGCAAGAGGACCTTAGAAAAATTGGAGTAGCCGTCATAGTCAACAGTCTGAAATGTAGTATTTGGGGGCAATCTCAAAAACAAAAGAATGATCTCTGTTCATTTCCCAAATAAACCAATCAATACTAGTCATCCAAGCCTGTGCCACTAATAGTAATGCTGAAGAAGGTGAAGTAGTACAGTTCTATGAAGACCTACAAGCACTTCTAGACCTTACACCATAAAAGATGTCATTTTCATCATAGGGAAATGGAATGGAAAAGTAGGAAGTCAAGAGATACCTGGATTAACAGGCAAATTTGGCATGGAGGACAAAATGAAGCCACTCAAAATACAGTTTTGCCTAGAGAACATATGACTCATAGAAAGCACTCACTTCCAGCAACAGCAGAGAAAACTCTACACATGGGCATTGCCAGATGGTCAATACTGAAATCATATTGATTCTTCTCTTTGCAGCCAAAGATGGAGAAACTATATACAGTCATCAAAAATAAGACTGGGATCTATTGTGGCTCAGATTATGACCTTCTTAATGCCAAACTCAGACTTAAACTTGAAAAAGTAGGGAAACTACTATTCAGGTAGGACCTAAATCATACCTCTTATGATTTCACAGTGAAAGTGACAAATAGATCCAAGGGGTTAGATCTGATAGACGGAGTTCCTGAGTACTATGGACAGAGACTTGTGAAATTGTACAAATGGCAGTGACCAAGACCATCCTTAAGAAAAATAAATGCAGAAAATCAAAATGGTTGAATATAACTTAAAAATTTCTGAGAAAAGAAGAGAAGCTAAAACAAAGGGGAAAGGGAAAGATTTATCCTGTGAATGCAGAGTTCCAAAGAATAGGAAGGAGAGATAAGAAAGTCTACCTCAGTGAACAATGCAAAGAAATAGAGGAAAATAATGGAATGAAAAGACAAGATATCTTCAAGAAAATTAGAGTTACCAAGGGGACATTTCATGCAAAGATGGTCAAAATAAAGAACAGAAATTGTACAGACGTAACAGAAGCAGTATGTATCAAGAAGCAGTGTCAAGAATACACAGAAGAACTATACAAAAGGATCTTCAATACACAGATAACTACGATGGTGTGATCACTCACCTAGAGCCAGACATCTTGGAATTTGAAGTCAAGGCATCCTTAGGAAGCATCACTATGGAGAAAACTAGTGGAGCTGATGGAATTCCAGTAAAGCCATTTCACAGACTAAAAGATGATTCTATGAAAGTGCTACACTCAATATGCCAGCAAATGTGAAAAACTCAGCAGTTGCCACAGGACTGGGAAAGTTTAGTTTTCAGTCCAATCCTAAAGAAAGGCATTACCAAAGAATGTTCACACTACCACACATTTGCCCCAATGTCAAATGGTAGAAAGATAATGCTCAAAATTCTCAAATCCAGGCTTCAACAGTTCATGAACAGTGAACTTCCACATGTTCAAGCTGGATTTAGAAAAGGGTGAGGAATGAAAGATTAAATTGCCAACATCCACAAGATCATTAAAAAAGCAAGAGATCTTTAAAAAAAAATCTACTTCTGCTTCATTCTTTACACCAAAGCCTTTGTCTGTGGGAATCACAACAAATTGTTTAAAAAATTTAAAGTGGTGGGAAAACCAGACCACATGACCTAACTCCTGAGAAATCTGTATCCAGGTCAAGAATCAACAGACTATGGGACAGCAGGCTCCTTCCAAATCAGGAAAGGATTATGCCAAGACTGCATATTGCCACTCTGTTTATTTAATTTCTATGCAGTGTACAGCATGTGAAATGCCAGGCTGGATGAAACACAAGCTTGAATTAATACTGCTGGGAGAAATATCAATAAACACAGAGAATTAGATGACATCACTCTTATGGCAGAAAGTGAAGAAATAAAGAGCCTCTATGAAAATGAAAGAGCAGAGGGAAAATTTATACTTAAAAATTCAATATTCAGAGAACTAAGATCATGACACCTGATCCAATCATTGCTTAGCAAAGGGATGGAGAAACAATGGAAAGAGCAAAAGACATTATTTTGGGTGTTCCAAAATTACTGCAGATGTTGACTGCACCATGAAATTAAAAGATGTACTCATGGGAAGAAAGCTATGACCAAATTAGACAGCATGTTGAAAAGCAGAGATATTGCTTTGCCAACAAAGGTCCACATAGTCAAAGATATGGTTTTTCTAGCAGTCTTGTATGGATGTGAGATTTGGACTCTAAAGATAGCTGGGTTTGGAAGATTTTATGCTTTTAAACTGTGTTGTTGGTGAAGATCTTAAGTGTCTCTTGGTCTTAAGGAGGCTAAATGAAATAAATCCTGACTATTCATTGAAAGGACTGATTCTGAAGGTGAAACTCCAATAATTTGGACACCTGATGCAAAGAACTGACTCATTTGAAAAGACCTTAATGTTTGGAAACATTGATGGCAGGAAGAGAAGAGGACGACAGAGGATGAGATGGTTGGATCACCTACTCGATGGACATTAGTTTGAGTATGCTCCAGGAGTTGGTGATGGATAGGGAAGGAAGCATAGCATGCTGCAGTACATGGAGTCGCAAAGAGTTGGACACGATCCAGAGACTGAACTGAACTAAACTCAAATGTAGAATTACCTATATTTTTACATGTGAATAAGCTGATGCTGGATTTACTACATGATATCTTATATTTTTATTTCACTTCATGAAAATATAGAAGCTGTTTTTCTTACATGAAAGGTGGAATTCTCTACACCTCATGTGTGAAAATCTACATGGAGGTTCTATACCATTAAATTTGGGAATATGTATATTTCACATATGAAAATCTTGGCAATGGCTTTCTGAAGATAAGGAGAACCAGTATGAAATTTCAATTTTCTCTATTGCACAAATGAAAATCTGGACACCACTCTTTCTTCATTAAGTAGAGAGTGTTTGGATTTCTCAAACATATATCAAAACATAGAGTTTGTTCCATGAAATGTGGAATGTTGGACTTTTCCATATTTCGTATTTGAGATCAGAATGGAAATTTTCCTATGAAAACATGGAAATCTCTATATTTTATACGAAACACTGGTTCTTCAGCTACAGAAACACCTATGTTCTCTGTTTGCCTGTTTTCCTGTGCCTTAAACATTTCTTTGTGTCTACATGTGTGAGGTTGTTTTTTGTGTTTTGTTTTTTTTTTTTTCTGTGTGGATGTGTGTCCTTCTACAGCTGATGAAGAGATGAAGGTGACAGATCACGAGATGTGTAGCAAGAAGGATCTCTCTTCATTTCCAAGACAAACCATTCAATCGTACAGTAATCCAAGCCTGTTTCCTGATGAGTACACTGAAGTAGCTGAAGTGGAACAGTTGTATGAAGACTTACAAAACCATCTAGAACTAACATCCAAAAACAAAAAGAAATCCTTTCCTTCATAGAGGAATGGAATGCAAATGTAGAAAGTCAAGACATACCTGGAGTAACAGACAAATTTGACATTGGAGAACAAAAGGAATCCAGTCAAAGGCTAGCAGAGTTCTGCCAAGAGAATCTGCGCACAGCTTATAGCAAGCACCCTGGTCCAGCAACACAAGAGAAGACTCTGCACATGGAATCACTAGATGTTCAATACTGACATCAGATTGATTCTTTTCTTTGCATCCAAAGATGGAGAAGCTATATATCATATCAAAAACAGGACTGTGATCTGACTATGGTTCAGATCATGAACTCCTTATTGCCAAATTCAGACTTAAGTTTAAAAAGTAGGGAAAAGCATTCGACTCTTCAGGTATGACCTAAATCAAATCCCTAAGATAACACAGTGAAAGTGACAAATAGATTCCAGATATTAGATTTGACAGAAAGAGTGCCTGTGGAACTATGGACAGAGGTTTGTGACACTGTACAAGAAGCAGTGATCAAGACCATCCTCAAGAAAAAGAAATTCAAAAATGAAAAATGGTTTTCTAAAGACGCCTTATAAATAGATGAGAAAAGGAAAGATATACCCATTTTAAGGCAGCGTTCCAAAGTATAGGAAGGAGAGATAAGGCTTCCTGAGTGATCAATGAAAAAAAGTAAAGGAAAATAATAGAATGGGAAAGACTAGATCTCTTCAAGAAAATTAGAGATACCAAGGGAATATTTCATGCAAAGCTGGTCAAAATAAAGGACAGAAATTTCATAGACTTAATGGAAGCAGAAGATATTAAGAATTGGTGGCAATAATACAGAGAAGAACTATACAAAAAGGGTTTTCATGAACCAGATTACCACGACGTTGTGATTAGTCACCTAGAGCCACACATCTTAAAATGTCAAGTAGTCCTTATGGAGAATCCGTATAAACAAAGCTTTGAAATTGATGGAATTCTACTTGAGTTATTTCATAGCTATAGAAGTGCTTCACTCAATATGCTACCAAACTTGGAAAACTTAACATTGGACACAGGACTGGAAAAGTTCATTCCAATCCTATAAAAAGACAATGCCAAAGACTGTTCACACAATCATACACTTGCCCTCATCTCAAAGGGAAGCAAAGTAATGTTCAAAGTTCTCCAAGCTAGGCTTCAACAGTACATGAATCACGAAATTCCAGATGTTCAAGATGGATTTAATAAAGGCAGAGGAACCAAAATTCAAATATCCAACATGTGTGGGCTCATCAAAATAAAAAGAAAGCTCCAGAAAAAAAAAGTCTACTTCTTTTTCATTGTTTATATCATTGAGTTGGTGATGCTATCCAACCACTCATCCTCTGTCATCCCTTTCTCTTCCTGCCCTCAATCTTTCTCAGCATTGGGATCTTTTCCATTGAGTCACTTGTCTGCCTCAGGTGGCCAAAGTATTTGAGTTTCAGCTTCAATATCAGTTCTTCCAATGAACACCCAGGACTGATCTCTTTTAGGATGAACTGGTTGAATCTCCTTGAAGTCCAAAGGACCCTCAAGAGTCTTCTCCAACACCACAGTTCAAAAACATCAATTCTTGGTGCTCAGCTTTCTTTATAGTTCAAATAACACATCCATACATGACTACTGGAAAACCATAGAATCAACTAGACAGACATTTTTGGCAAACTAATATGTCTGCTTCTTAATATGCTGTTTAGGTTGGTCATAACTTTCCTTCCAAGGAGTGCATTTTTAATTGCACTCAACATCTGCAATCAACATCTGCAGTGATTTTGGAGCACCACCCCAAACAAATAAAAATAATGTCAGCCAGTTTCCACTGTTTTCCAATCTATTTGCATTGAAATGATGGGACTGGAAACCGTGATCTTAATTTTCTGAATGTTGGGCTTTAAACCAAATTTTTCACTCTCTTCATCATTTTAATCAAAAAGCTCTTTAGTTATTCTTTGCTTTCTGCCATATGGGTGGTGTAATCTGCATATCTGAGGTTATTGATATTTCTCCCAGCAATCTGGATTCCAGCATGTGTTTCCTTCAGCCCAGCATTTCTCATGATGTACTCTGCATTTAAGTTAAATAAGCAGGGTGACAATTTACAGCCTTGACATACTTCTTTTCCTATTTGGAAACAATCTGTTGCTCCAAGTCCAGTTCTAACTGTTGCTTCCTGACCTGCATACAAGTTTCTCAAGAGTCAGATCAGGTGGTCTGGTGTTGCCATCTCTTTGAGAATTTTCCACAGTTTATTGTGATCCACAGAGTCAAAGGCTTTGGCATAGTCAATAAAACAGAAATAGATACTTTTCTGGAACTCTCTTGCTTTTTTGATGATTCACCAAATGTTGGCAATTTGATCTCTGGTTCCTCTGCCTTTTTTAAAACCACATTGAACATTTGGAAGTTCATGGTTCACACATATTTGAAGTAATGGCTTGGAGAATTTTGAGAATTATTTACTAGCGTGTGAGGTGAGTGCAATAATGCAATAGTTTTAGCATTCATTGGCATTGCCTTTCTTTGGGTTTGGAATTAAAGCTGACCGTTTCCAGCCCTGTGGTCACTGCTGAGTTTTCCAAATTTGTTGACATATTGAATGAAACACTTTCACAGCATCATCATTTAGGATTTGAAATAGCTCAGTTGGAATTCCATCACCTCCACTGGCTTTGTTCATAGTGATTCTTCCTAAGGCCCACTTTGACTTCCCATTCCAGGATGTCTGGCTCTAGGTGAGGGTAATTGATCACACCATTGCGATTATGTAGGTCATGAAGATCTTTTTCGTACAGTTCTTCTGTGTATTCTTGCCACGTCTTCTTAATATCTTCTACTTCTATTAGTTCCATACCATTTCTGTTCTTTATTGAGCCTGTATTGACATGATATGTTCCCTTGGTATCTCTAATTTTCTTGAAGAGACTCTAGTCTTTCCCATTCTATTATTCTCCTCTATCTCCTTGCATTGATCGTTGAGGAAGGCTTTCTTAAGTCTTCTTGCTATTCTTTGGAACTCTGCATTCAGATGCTTGTATCTTTCCGTTTCTCCTTTGCTTTTGGCTTCTCTTCTTTTCACAGCTCTTTGTAAGCTCCTCTCAGACAACTGTTTTGCTTTTTCGCTTTTCTTTTTCTTGGGGTTTTGATTCCTGTCCCCTGTACAATGTCACAAAACTCCATCCATTGTTCATATGTAGTGTACAACATGCTAAATGCCAGTCTTGAAGGAGCACAAGCATGAATCAAGATTGCTGGGAGAAATATCAACAGCCTCAGACACTTAGATGAAATCAAGCCTATAGGCAAAAAATGAAGAAAATGTAAATAACTTCTTCATGAAAATGAAAGAGAATGAAAAATTTAGGTTAAAACTCGACATTCAGAAAACAAAGATCCTGATATCCGGTCCAATCACTGCTTAGCAAATGGATGGAGAAACAATGGGAATACCAACACACTTTATTTTGGGTGGCTCCAAAATTATTGCAGATTGTGATTGCTGCCATGAAATTAAAAGACACTTAGTGCTTGGATGAAAAGCTGTGAACTAGCTAGACAGCATATTCAAAAGCAGAGACATTGCTTTGCCAGCAAAATTCCAGCTGGTCAAAGTTATGGTTTTACACCAGTCATGTACAGATGTGAGATTTGGACTGTAAAGACAGCTGAGCACGGAAGAATTGATGCTTTTAAATTGTGGTGTTGGTGAATACTCTTGAGAGTCTCTTGGACTGCAAGGAGACTAAAGGAAATCAGTCCTGAATATATACTGGAAGCACTGATGCTGAAGCTAAAACACCAATAATCTGGACCCCTCTTGGGAAGAACTGATTCATTGGAAAAGACCCTGATGCTGGGAAACATTGAAGCCAATAAGAGAAGAGGACGACAGAGGATGAAATGAATAGATGACATCACCGACTCGATGGACAAGAGTTTGAGTAGGCTCTGGAAGTTGGAGTTGGACAAGGATGCATGACATGCTGCAGTACATGGAGTCACAAAAGTTTAACACAAGTAAGACACTGAACTGAATTGAACTCAAATGTAGAATTACCTACATTTTACATGGAAATATAGTGATGCTTGTTTTCTTCCATGTTATATTGCATTTTTTATTCCACTTTATGAAAATCTGAAAGCTGTTTTTCTTATGTGAAATGTGGACTTCTCTATAGCTCATATATAAATTTTGGTGGTGGTTCTTTACCATTAAATATGAAGTTCTGGATATTTCACATAGGAAAATCTTGGCACTTTTTTTAAAATATGGAAACCCATAAGAAAATGGATTATGTCTATTTAGGAAATGAAAACATGGGCACCACTGTTTCTTCATAAAATAAAGAGTTTTGTATTTCTAATAAGGTATACCAAAACAAAGTATTGATTCCATGAAGTGGGAAATGTTTTGTATTTACTGTATCAAAACATAGGTGCTAAGTCGCCATCATGAAATTTGAACTTCTTGTGTAGATCACAAAAAAGAAAAAGAAAAAAAAACTGGAAAATTCTGAAAGAGATGGGAATACCAGACCACCTGACCTGCCTCTTGAGAAACCTATATGCTCATCAGGAAGCAACAATTAGAACTGGACATGGAACAAAAGACTGGTTCCAAATAGGAAAATGAGTACGTCAAGGCTGTATATTGTCATCTGCTTATTTAACTTATATGCAGAGTGCATGATGAGAAACGCTGGGCTGGAAGAAGCACAAGCTGGAGTCAAGATTGCCAGGAGAATTATCAATAACCTCAGATATGCAAATGACACCACCCTTATGGCAGAAAGTGAAGAAGAAGAAAAGAGCCTCTTAATGAAACAGATGAATGAATAAGTTGGCTTAAAGATCAACATTCAGAAAACTAAGATCATGGCATCTGGTGCCATCACTGCATGGGAAATTGATGGAAAAACAGTGGAAACAGTGTCTGACTTTATTTTTCTGGGCTCCCAAATCACTGCAGATGATGACTGCAGCCATGAAATTAAAAGACACTTACTCCTTGGAAGAAAAGTTATGACCAACCTAGATAGCATATTGAAAAGTAAAGACATTACTTCGCCAACAAAGGTCCTTCTAGTCAAGACTATGGCTTTCCCAGTGGTCCTTCTAGTCAAAGCTATGGATTGCCCAGTATGGATGTGAGAGTTGGACTGTGAAGAAAGCTGAGCACCAAAGAATTGATGCTTTTGAACTGTGGTGTTGGAGAAGACTCTTGAGAGTCCCTTGGGCTGCAAGGAGATCCAACTAATCCATTCTAAAGGAGATTAACCCTGGGTGTTCTTTAGAAGGAATGATGCTAAAGCTGAAACTCCAGCACTTTGGCCACCTCATGTGAAGAGTTGACGCATTGGAAAAGATTCTGATGCTGGGAGGGATTGGGGGAAAGAGGAAAAGGGGACAACAGAGGATGAGATGGCGGGATGGCATCACTGACTCGATGGACATGAGTTTGAGTGAACTCCTGGAGATGGTGATGGACAGGGAGTCCTGGCATGCTGCGATTCATGGGGTCACAAAGAGTCGTACACGACTGAGCGACTGAACTGAACTGAACTGAACTGAATTCCTTACATCAAGGAACATTACAGGACAAGCACACACCCCAGAGTTTCCATGTATACCTGGAAAGCAATCTCTACACTCGAGCCAGCAAGTTCAGCACAAGAAAACCCACAGCTATTCTCTAGTAAAACAGAAACACAACAGTGAATATTATAAAAGGGGGCTCATGAAGCCATACCAACCCACAAGCTCAATCCACGGATAATTCATTGCACTTCAGAGAGAAGAGTTACAGATCCACCTGCCACTGCACAGACGCAAATTCACCGAAGCATTAAACCTTGACAAGTCACTGGTCCCATCCCACCCAAAAAGGGCAGTTTCTACAACACAGTGGAGCCATAACCCTCCAGCTTGCAGAAAGGAGCCCAAAACACAGCAATTGAGACAAAATGAAAAGGGAGAGAAATATGCAGCTGGTGAAGTTTACCTTCCACCAACAAAAACAAAAGAAGAGGAGATAGGAAGTTTTCCTGGAAAACAATTCAGAATAATGAGAGTAAAGATGACCAAAATCTTGAAAACTTAGTAGAGTTGCCAGTAAATACACTGGAGTTCTTGAATGATAAGAAATTAAAATGTTTACTGTGGATATCGAAGAAATAAAGAAGCAATCATCAATGCAATACGTGAGATTAACAACACCCTGAAAGGAACCAACAGTAGAATAACTGAGACAGGGAAGAACTAAGTACAAGGTAAACTGGAAGTGGTCAAACAGGAGATGGAAAGAGTGAACTTCCATATTCTAAGAATCATCAAGCTACAAAGCACTGGAATGGATGAATTTAACTCAGATGACCATTATATCTACTACTGTGGGCAGGAATCCCTTAGAAGAAATGGAGTAGCCATCATGGTCGACAAAAGAGTGAAATGCAGTACTTGGAGGCAATATCAAAAATGACAGAATGATCTTTGTTTATTTCTAAAGTAAACCATTCAATATCATTGTAATCCAAGCTTATACCCCAACCATTAATGCTGAAGAAGCTGAAGTTGAATGGTTCTATGAAGACCTACAAGGCCTTTTAGAACTAACACCCAAAAAAGATGTCCTTTTCATTATAGGGGACTGGAATGCAAAAGTAGGAAGTCAAGAAACACCTGGGGTAAAAGGCAAACTTGGCCTTGGAATATGGAATGAATCAGGGCAAAGGCTAATAGAGTTTTGCCAAGAGAATGCACTGGTCATAGCAAACACCCGCTTCCAATATCACAAGACAAGACTCTACACATGGACATCACCAGGTGGTCAACACCAAAATCAGATTGATTCTATTCTTTGCAGCCAAAGGTGGAGAAGCTCTATACAGTTAGCAAAAACAAGACCGGGAGCTGACTGGTTTTTCCAAATTCAAACTTAAATTGAAGAAAGTATAGAAAACCACTAAGCCATTCAGGTATGACCTAAATCCAATCCCTTATGATTATACAGTGGAAGTGAGAAATAGATTTAAGGAACTAGATCTGATAGACAGAGTGCCTGATGAACTATGACCAGAGGTTTTGAAATTGTACAGGAGACAGGGATCAAGACTATCCCCATAGAAAAGAAATACAAAAAACACAATGGCTCTCTGGGGAGGCCTAACAAATAGGTGTGGTAAGAAGAGAAGTGAAAAAGCAAAGGAGAAAAGCAAAGATATAAGCATCTGAATGCAGAGTTCCAAAGAATAGCAAGGAGAGATAAGAAAGCCTTCCTCAGCTATCAATGCAAAAAAATACAGGAAAACAACAGAATGGGAAAGACTATAGATCTCTTCAAAAAATTAGAGGTACCAAGGGAACATTTCATGCAAAAGATGGGCTTGATAAAGGACAGAAATTATATGGACCAAACAGAAGCAGAAGATATTAAGAAAAGGTGGCATGAATACACAGAAGAACTGTACAAAAAAAACACAAAAACTTCAGGACACAGATAATCATGATGGTGTGATCACACCTAGGAGCCAGACATCCTGGAATGTGAAGCCAAGTTGGCCTTAGAAAGCATCACTATGAACAAAGCTAGAGGAGGTGATGGAATTCCAGTTGAGCAATTTCAAATCCTGAAAGATGATGCTGTGAAAGTGCTGCACACAATATGCCAGCAAATTTGGAAAACTCAGCAGTGGCCACAGGACTGGAAAAGGTCAGTTTTCATTCCAATCCCAAAGAAAGGCAATGCCAAAGAAAGCTCAAACTACTGCACAATTGCACTAATCTCACACGCTACTAAAGTAATGCTCAAAATTCCCCAAGCCAGGCTTCAGCAATACACAAACCATGAAATGAAACACAGTGTGATGCACACACACACACACACACACACACACAAAGAAAACTGGAAAAAAACTGGAAAAGGTCTGATTGGGGCAATGATAAATGTCCCATGATGAGAAACATAGGTTTCCTGATGGAGAACACCAAATCAAAAAGGAGTGAGGTACATGGAAATTTCTTGAGGAAGTAAAAGTTGAAACCACCCTGAGTCAACACACAAGCATTGGGACCAGACAGGGAACAATTGAGCACTTCAAAACTGGGAAAGGAGAGTAACAATGCTCTAAATTGTCACTTGCTTATGTGAATCATATGCAGAGTATACTATTAACATACCAGGTGAGTGAATCACAAGCTGGCATCAAGGTTGTTGGGAGAAACGTCAAAAACCTCAGCTATAAAGATGGTAACAGAGAAACAAACAGAAAGTGAAGAGGAAATAAAAGCCTTTTCATGAGGCTGAATGAGGAGAGTGAAAACCTGTGCTGAAAACTTAACATTCATAAAAACAAAGATAAGAGCATCTGGTCCCATCACTACTCAGCAAATAGAAGGGGTAAACATGTGGAAACAGTGACAAGCTTAATCATCTTTGGTTCCAAAATTACTAAGAATGGTGACTGCAATTATCAAAATGTATGTCACTTGCTTTTGGATGTAAAAGCTATGACAAACCTAGACATTGCATTATAAAGAAGACATATCACCTTACTAAATTCTCAGTAAATAAAAAAGGTCAATTAGGATAAGTGTAGAGGTTATGGGATGTTGTTGAGTAATGTACATAGCTTTTGATTGCTAATTTATTTAGCATCTCTTTATTGCTAATTCAGTAAGTAGGTAAAATACATTATTTGGCAGACACTATATCTTAGCTGATGTGCAAGATGCATATGGAAACTTGGGTAGACATGAAACACATCATGAAACACATAGAGGAATTAGATATCTATGGTTAACTTGGTGGGAAGGAAGACAGATTCTTTCCAATCCCAAGCAAGTGCTTAGGAAAAGTTGTGAAATGTAGCTTATTATGACTGAAAATATTTCTCCTGATTGTAGCTCTAGAAGTTCAGTGAAACAGATAGATAATGAAGCTAAGAAGAGAAACAGATGTCATGTCTTCCAAGAACTGATTACCATGCTGAGATGCTGCATTCACCACAAGGATTTAAGTCTGTCTTTGCAGGAACAGGAAAGCAACATCAAAATATCCATTAGGAAATATAGGGTGGTGTCTTGGTGGGAATAAATAAAGTCATGACATAAGGAGAGCAGAGCAAGAATGACCTTTTATAATACCACTTGTAAAATGCCAATCTTTTGCTGACTGTGGTGCAATTTTTCAATATGTCATGTTATCATTGGTATCCCAGTAATGCTATGATAGTGATCATGATTACTGAGTAGGCTTCATCTACATTTTCAAGTATGAAACATATATAAATAAAGACAAAATGCTGTCTAACCTCTTAGCTTTGTTCCCAGTAATGGACATAATATAATAAAACTGAGAAAACACTAAAGTATATACTGTTCATTTGCTTTTTCTAAATTTGATTTGAATCTGTTCCTTCTCCCATACAATCCTAACTTGGACATCCAGTCAGTTCAGTCTGGATGATTTCAGAAATCAATTTATTTACCTTTCATCTGTTGACTTTGTTCACATTTTCTATTATTTTCAAATAATTCATTAGGTGTAATTTACCTAGGGTACATATTGAATGTTTCCTTGAACAGAAGTGTTTATATTAAAACAGAATAAACTATCCAGGAACTGAAATACTCATTTTACTCTTAATTATTTCAAATAGAAATTCACACTGTGAAGATGAATATGTAACTTTATTCTTCAAATAAGCAAATTGTAGGAATTTGTTGATATCTGCCAATATTAATTTTAATCTTCCATATCCTGCATAATCTGACAATTATTTGGTACACCAGATGTATTAGGATGATTTTCAAATAATTAAGATGTTTGATGTGTTAACCTAGAAAGAGAGGCAGCAATGTATCAGGGATCTTTGGCATTGGGAAACACAAATTACCTGCCTGTTGTAGTTTAAGAAAAGGATTGTCATGGGCTGACCTATTACTGTACAAACCTGGAAAGGTAGAAGGTTCCACCTTCAGTCCAAAATAACTTTATGCAATGGAGATAAAATGTGGTACTAAGAAATAGAAGTAGACATAGCTGCAAAATTTTTATTGGAGCCATTTGATTTAGTGCATCTGCTAGGTGAAATCTCATGAAAAATGCTCAACCTAGATTGTGGGATGGTGAGGATATGGGAGGGTGTTCCAAAAGGGAGGGAATATAGGTATATCTATGGCTGATTTATTTTGAGTTCTGACAGAATACAGCAAAATTTTGTAAAGCAATTACCCTTTGATTAAAACAACAACAACAACAGGTTAATGTATCACAGTGTGATCCTGTGGTCTAACTGATATTGATGATAGAGAAGAGAAATAATTTCAAGTTGGGGCACTTGTATCAACAACAATCTGGATGGTAGAACACTTCGGTATGAATGGCACACTTAAACTTCTGCAGGCTGAAAATACATTCTCTTCTCTAGTTTCAGGATGGAAGTAGGAGTTATGATCATCCACATTATCCCTTGCTTTAACATTCTTCTTCTTATAATCTTGGACTAATGAAGATATTGTAGTGACATTTTTATTCCCAACTCTTCATTTGATTCTTATTAAATCTGGGGATATCCTCATTCAAAATATGGTTATGATAGAAATGTAACTAAAACCAAAGTAGGGGGGGATATTTAGTAACTTTTTGAACCAAGATAAATCAGGAAAGCAAAGAAAAACTGATTATTTTAATAAAAAGTTAATAGTATCAAATAATCACAGTCCATTAGTAGTTTTAGAAATTTACATAGTAGTAGAAATTATGCTCCTCAAGTAAAATATGTTATAAATTGACATTAAATGCCATTTAAATGGCTTTATTATTTGTATCCTTATCCAAGTTTTTTTTTTTTTTTGGTCAAAATATAATTTAAGACATCTTTATTAAGCTGGACAAACAAATGACACACCCAAGAGAGGACATCTCCAGATGGTCAACACTGAAATCAGATTGATTATATTCTTTGCAGCCAAATATATAGAAGCTCTATACAGTCACCAAAAACAAGACTAGGACTGACTGTGGCTCAGATCATGAGCTCCTTATTGCAAAATTCAGGCTGAAATTGAAGACAGTGAAGAAAACCACCATAGCATTTAGGTATGACATAAATCAAACCCCTTATGACTATACAGTGGAAGTGATAAATAGATTTAAGGGACTAGATCTGATAGATAGAGTGCCTGATGAACTATTATTGGAGGTTCATGACATTGTACAGGAGACAGTATTCAAGACCATGCCTAAGAAAAAGAAATACAAAAAAGCAAAATAGCTGTCTATGGTGGCCTATCAAATAGCTGTGAAAAGAAGGGAAGTGAAAAACAAAGGAGAAAAGGAAAGATATACCCATTTGAAGGTAGAGTTCCAAAGAATAGCAAAGAGAGATAAAAAGGAATTCCTCAGTGATCAATGCAAAGAAATAGAGGGAAATAATAGAATGGGAAAGGCTAGAGATCTCTTCAGGATAATTAGGGACACCAAGGAAATATTTCATGCAAAGATGGGCTCAATAAAGGGCAAAAATGGTAGCGACCAAACAGAAGCAGATGATATTAAGAAGAGGCGGCAAGAATACACAGAAGAACTGTACAAAAAAGACCTTCACGACCCAGATAATCACAATAGTGTGATCACTCACCTAGAGCCAGACATCGTGGAATGTGAAGTCAAGTGGGCCATGAAAGCATCACTATGAACATAGCTAGTGGAGGTGATGGAATTCCAGTTGAGCTATTTAAAATCCTGGAAGACGATTTTCTTAAAGTACTGCACCCAATAGGTCAGCAAATCTGGAAAACTCAGTAGTGGCCACAGGGCTGGAAAAGATCAGTTTTCATTCCAATACCTAAGAAAGGCAATGCCAAAGAATGCTCCAAATATCACACAATTGCACTCATCTTACACACTAGTAAAATGATGCTAGAAACAGTTTTTAAAAACTTAGATGTGATTTGGCCAATAGAGACCCATAGAGTCACATCTATGGTCTTTCCAAAGACATGTACAGATATGAGAAAAACAAGAAATTACTGACTTTGAACTGCTTTGCTGGGGAGGGCTTGTAAGAGTCCCTTGGACTGCAGGAATATCAGACAAATGAATCATAAAGGAAATCAACATTGAAGAATCACTGGAAGGACTGATGCTGAAAATAAAGCTGCAAAGCATGGTCCATCTGAGGTAAAGAGCTGATTTATTAGAAAAGACCCTGATCTTTAGAAAATGTTGAAAGCAGGAGGAGCAGTAAGTGAGAGAGGATGTGACATTTGGATAGCATTAGCAATTCAAAGGACATGATGTCTGGGAGATTATAGGAGATAGTGAGGGACAGAGAAGCCTGAGGTGCTACAGTCCAAGGGGGCACAAAGAGTCAAACATGGCTTAATGGCCAAAGAACAACAACATTTTCATTAATAAAATGGGCCTTGGAGGTTGACTATGTATGAATATGAGAGTTGGACTGTGAAGAAAGCTGAGCGCTGAAGAATTGATGCTTTTGAACTGTGGTGTTGGAGAAGACTCTTGAGAGTCCCTTGGATGGCAAGGAAATCCAACCAGTCCATTCTGAAGGAGATCAGCCCTGGGATTTCTTTGGAAGGAATGATGCTGAAGCTGAAACTCCAGTACTTTGGCCACCTCATTCGAAGAGTTGACTCGGAAAAGACTCTGATGCTGGAAGGGATTGGGGGCAGGAGGAGAAGGGGACGACAGAGGATGAGATGGCTGGATGGTATCACTGACTCGATGGATGTGAGTCTCAGGGCACTCCGGGGGTTGGTGATGGACAGAGAGGCCTGGTGTGCTGTGATTCATGGGGTTGCAAACAGTTGGACATGACTGAGTGACTGATCTGATCTGATCTGATCAACTTTGGGTTTTATCTTCTGTTCTTAGGATACAGAATTCTTGATGCTACTGTAACTCAGGGACCAAAACCCAGAGGCCATGAGGTCAATTCCAGATCTTTATATCATTGTTGAACTCCTGACACCAAGGAACATTAAAAAGAGATTCAAATGTTTCCATGCCTATGTGGAAATCAAGCCCCAAGCTGAGGCCAGCAAGTTCAGTGCAAGACAACCCACATCTATTCTCCAGCCAAGCAGGAACACAAAAATGAATATTATAAAAGGTGCTGCCTGAAGCCATACCAAACCCACAGACTCCACAAGGCACATTACAGGACAATTCATTGCACTTCATAGAGAAGTGATCCAGCTCCACCTGACAGACCACACATACAAAATATCCCAAACATTAAACCCTGGAAACTTACCAGTCCAATCCCACCCACAAAGATCAGGTTCCACAGCAAATTGGATCCAAAAGTCTCTAGCCTGAAGAAAGAGGACCCAAACAACAGCAATCTAAACAAAATGAAAAGGAATAGAATCAGGTAGCTGGTGAAGGTACATGATAAAAACCCACCAAAACAAACAAAAGAAGAGGATATAGGACTTTTCTTGAAAAAAAGAATTCAGAATAATGAGAGTAAAGATGACCCAAATCCTGAAAGCTAAGTGGAGTTGCCAGTAACTACACTGGATGCTCGGACTAAGAAGAAATAAGCATATTTACTATGTATCTAGAAGAAATAAAAAAGAATCAAGCAGTAATAATCTATGTAATAAATGAGATTAGCAAACACCCTGGAAGGAGCCAACAGTTAAATAACTGAGACAGAGAAGGAACTAATTAGGTGGAGGTAGAAAGGAGGAAATAAACAAAATACATTGGGGGTGTAAAAAAAAAAAAAAAAGAAAGAAACACATGGAAAGCTCTGAGAATTCTTGGACAATAGCAAATGCCATCCCATGAGAATATCCACATGGAAAAGACCAAAAGAAAATACCAAAAGGAAAAAGGGGGGAGGGGCTTGAGAAAATTCTTAAAGAGATGAAAGTTGAGAACCTCCATTAAATGGGGGAAGGAAATAGCTCCCTGAGTGCCAACACACCAGAATGTTCCAAACAGGATGAACCCAATGAAACACCCTACAACAAATACTTTAATCAAATACTGGAAATATAAACAGAAAAACAAACAAACATTAAGTGTAGCAATAAGAAAGACATAAATATTATACAATTGGATAGCCATAAAGACAACAGTGATCTTTCAATAGAAAGTCTTCAGGGAAGTAGAGCATGGTAGAATGTTCTCAAAATGATGAATGAGCCAAACCTAACACCAACCAGGATCTCATTCAGATATAATGGAGAAATCAAATGGTTTAAGCAAAACCTTTGAGCAGTCATTAACATGAAACTGCTAAATTCTTGGTGATGCTGTTAAACTGGGATACTGAATTCATGTCATCAGTTTGGAATACTAATCAGTGGCCATGAGATTGGAAAAGGTAAGTTTTCATTAACTCAAAGGAGGGTAATGCTAAAGAATGTTCAAACAAGCATGCACTGTTGCTCCTTTCACATGCTAGCTGGGTAAAACTCAAAATTCTTCAGCAGTACATAAGCCAAGCACTTCCAGAAGTGAAAGCTAGACTTGGAAACAATAGACGAACCAGAGAACAATATGGAAACATTCACTGGATCCTAAAGGAAATAAGGGAATTTAAGAAAAGCATTTACTTCTGCTTCAGTGACTTCACTAAAGACATTGTCTGTGTGTATCACAGTAAATTATGAACAGTTTGAAAGAACAGGAGCCACAGACCTTCTTACCAGTCACCTGAGAAATGGGTATGCAGGTCAAGATGCAAGAGTTGGAACAAGACATGGAACAACTGATGAGTTTAAACCTGGGAAAGGCAAGTGACAAGACTGCACATTATCACTCTGCTTATGTGAAATATACACAGACTATACTATTTAAAATGCCAGGCTGGATGAATAATAAACTGGAATCAAGGTTTCTGGAATAAACTTCAACAATCTTAGATATGCAGATGGGAACACTGTAAAAAGAGAATGTGAAGAAGAACTAATGAAGACCTTGATGAGGATGAATGAGGAGAGTAGAAATCTTGCTGAGAACTCAACATTCAAAAGATTAACACAGGGTGTCTGGTCCCATCATTACTTGGCAAATAGAAGGGGAAAACGTGGAATCAATGATAGACTTAATATTCTTGGGCTCCAAAATCACTGTGAATGGTGACTGCAGGTATGAAATTAAAAGACATGTGCTTATTGGAGGAAAAGCTATGACAAACCTAGACCTTGTATTAAGAAGAAGAGATATGAGCTTATTAACAAAGATCTACTCTGTCACAAACCCCTATTTTTTATCCAGTAGTCATGTATAGATGTGAGAATTGGAATATAGAGAAGGCTGAGAGCTGAGGAACTGATGCCTTCAAACTGTGATGCTGGAGAAAACTCTGAGGGGTGCCTTGGACTGCAAGATCAAACCAATCAATCCTTAAGGAAATCAACCCTGAATATACTTTTGAAGTACTAATGCTGAAACTGAAATTCAAGGATTTTGCCAACCTGATACAAAGAGACAACTCTGGAAATCATCATGACAGTGGCAAATATTGAGGACAGGAGGAGAAAGGGGTGACAGAGGATGAGATGGTTGGACGACATCACTAATTCAATGGACATGTGTTTGAACAAACTATGGGAAACAGTGAAAGAGAGGAAGGCCTGGTGTGCTGCAGTCCAGGGAATCACAAAAGAGTTGGACATGACTGAATGAATGAACAACAGCAATCAAAATATCTAGAACTATTTCTTAAAATCACTCTAAAATATATTTAGTAAAAGAAATACCAGGAACAACAACAACAACACATTAAGATGGTATACTAGAAGATGGGACAATGCATTTTTTTAATATGGCAACAATAGACTGTCAAAAAGACAAATCTTACAATTGAATAGATTTCTAACATTACACTGTAAGGAACATTTTATGTTAGCAATAAGTAATAGAGTGCCATAGTTGCTGTACTAATAGAAAACAAACAGACTTTAAATCAAAAATGATATGAAACAAATGGCATTAAATATATTCATTTTAGTCACACAGACATATATGATTCTTTGCCACCCCATGGACTGCTGCATTCAAGGCCCCCCTGTCCAAAACCAACTCCTTACATTTTCTCAAACTCCTGTCCACTAAATGGTAATGCCCTCCAACCATACATCCTCTGTTGTCCCCTTCTCCTCTTGCCTTCAATCTTTCACAGAAACTGTGTCTTCCCAAATAAGTCAGTTCTTCACATCATGTGGCCAAATATTGGAGTTGTAGCTTCAGCATCAGTCATTCCATGATTATATTAAATATACATTTTTCATATTATCTGTATATTAGTGATATATGGGTATATCACACACAGAGACACACACACATGCACATAAGTTCACATCATCAAAGAGTTACAGTTGCCCAATATTTGAATGGTTTCTCTGCCTTTAGGCTAACATGAAGTGTAAAATCTGCTAAACATGAGCAAGAATTATAGTCCAAGAATAAATATCCAGCAATAAATATTAAAATAATTCAAGAAGATGATAAGACCACTGAGGGAAGAGAAAACTAAAATGACAATACAAACCAGTGGCCCAAACACAGATGTGCAGAACATTCAACCCAAAATGAACAGAAGAATACACATCTGTCTCAACTGCACATGGAATAATCTCCAGAATATTCCTGATAAATGGGTTTATATTAAGCCATGGAATAACCATTAATAATGCAAATCATACCAAATATGTTCTCTTGCATCTAAACCATATAAATTGAAATTAAAAATGGGAGGACATTTTGAAAAATGTGTAGAAAATTAAACAACAATTCTGAAGGGCTGGATGAGGCAAAGAATAACTCACAGGGGAAATGAGAATGTATTCTGAGGTGATTCAGAATGAAAACACAATGTAGCAGGTCATCAGATACAGCACGAGAAGAACCCATATATATTTAAGCTTATATAAAAAGAAAGCTCTCCAATCCTGGGAAGAAGCTAATGCCTTCTTCAGAGGCTGGAAAAAACGTCTAAATTCACAGCAAGCAGAAAGAGGAAGTCAACAAATAATAGTATGGCTATAAGATAATATAAGTAGTAAAAGAATAGGGGAAAAAATGAACAAGAAACAGAATTAGTAAAAAGAACATTCAGTTCGGTTCAGTTCAGTTCAGTTGATCAGTTGCATCTGACTCCTTGCTAAGTTGCTTCAGTCGTGTCCGACTCTGTGCGACCCCATAGACGGCAGCCCACCAGGCTCCACGGTCCCTGGGATTCTCCAGGCAAGAACACTGGAGTGGGTTGCCATTCACCAGGCCTCCCTGTCCATCACCAACTCCCGGAGTTCACTCAAACTCAGGTCCATCTAGTCGGTGATACCATCCAGCCATCTCATCCTCTGTTGTCCCCTTCTCCTCCTGCCCCCAATCCCTCCCAGCATCAGGGTCTTTTCCAATGAGACAACTCTTCACATGAGGTGGCCCAAATATTGGAATCTCAGCTTCAGCATCAGTCCTTCCAATGAACACCCAGGACTGATCTCCTTTAGGATTGACTGGTTGGATCTGCTTGCAGTCCAAGGGACTCTCAAGAGTCTTCTGCAACACCACATTTCAAAAGCATCAATTCTTTGGCACTCAGCTTTCCTCACAGTCCAACTTTCACATCCACACATGACCACTGGAAAAACCATAGCCTTGACTAGATAGACCTTTGTTGGCAAAGTAATATCTGCTTTTAAATATGCTATCTGAGTTGGCCATAACTTTCCTTCCAAGGAGTAAACGTCTTTTAATTTCATGGCTGCAATCACCATCTGCAGTGATTTTGGAGCCCAAAAAATAAAGTATGACACTGTTTCCCCATCTATTTCCCATGAAGTGTGAGACCAGATGCCCTGATCTTCATTTTCAGAATTTTGAGCTTTATGCCAACTTTTCACTCTCCCCTTTCACTTTCATCAAGAGGCTTTTTAGTTCCTCTTCACTTTCCTCCACAAGGGTGGTGTCATCTGCATATCTGAGGTTATTGATATTTCTGCCAGACTCCTTGATTCCAGCTTGTGCTTCTTCCAGCCCAGCGTTTCTCATGATGCATATAAGTTAAATAAGCTGGTTGACAATATACAGCCTTAACATACTCCTTTTCCTATTTGGAACCAGTCTGTTGTTCCATGTCCAGTTCTAACTGTTGCTTCCTGACTTGCATATAGGTTTCTCTAGAGGCAGGTAAGGTGGTCTGGTATTCCCTTCTGAAAAGTCTTTCAGAATTTTCCACAGTTCATTGTGATCCACACCATCAAAGGCTTTAGGTAAATTAAAGAAATGAAAAGAGAAGATTTAGTTCCTGAAATGAAAATGAAAAAGATGCCATTGCTATTACACATACTAAATAAAGAAGAATTTTAGGTGTTTAGGACTAGTATTTCTGTCAACAAAAGTCTCAAGCTATGTGAAGCAGTCAAATTTATAGAACAGATTGACTAAAATAATTTTCAAAACTGGAAAAAATGAACAGATTCATTAAAAAAATGAGGTTGAATTGGTTATCCCATTGTTTCTAAATAAACCCATAGAACCAGATTTTTTTATGCTGTACTATGCAGGTCTGTAGGTGCCCAATATGCTACTGGAGATCAGTGGAGAAAGAACTCCAGAAAGAATGAAGAGATGGAGCCAAAGCAAAACAATACCCAGTTGTGGATGTGACTGGTGATAGAAGCAAGATCTGATGCTGTAAAGAGCAATATTGCATAAGAACCTGGGATGCCAGTTCCATGAATCAATGTAAATTGGAAGTGTTCAAACAGGAGATGGCAAAGTGAACGTCCACCTTCAAGAATCAGTGAACTAAAATGGACTGGAATGGGTGAATTTAACTCAGATGACCATTATATCTACTACTGTCGGCAGGAATGCCTTAAAAGAAATAGAGTAGCCATCATGGTCAACAAAAGAGTCTGAAATGCAGTACTTGGAGGCAATCTCAAAAATGACAGAATGACTTCTGTTCCTTTCCAAGGCAAACCATTCAATATTATGGTAATCCAAGTCTATGACCCAACCAGTAATGCTGAAGAAGCTGAAGTTTAACAGTTCTATGAACACCTACAAGACCTTTTAGAACTAACATCCAAAAAATATGTCCTTTTCATTATAGGGGACTGGAATGCAAAAGTAGGAAGTCAAGAAACACCTAGGGTAAAAGGCAAATTTGGCCTTTAATACGGAATGAAGCAGGGCAAATGTAAATACATTTTTGCCAGGAGAATGCACTAGTCATAGCAAATACCCTCTTCCAACAACACAAGAGATGACTCTGTACATGGACATCACCAGATGGTCAACACCGAAATCAGATTGATTCTATTCTTTGCAGCCAAAGATGGAGAAGCTCTATATAGTCAACAAAAACAAGACCAAGAGCTGATTAAGGATCAGATCATGAACTCCTTATTGCTAAATTCGGACTTAAATTGAAGAAAGTAGGGAAAACCACTAGACCATTCAGGTATGACCTAAATAAAATCCCTTATTATTATACAGTGGAAATTAGAAATATATGTAAGGGTCTAGATCTTATAGACTGCCTGATGAACTATTGCTGGAGGTATGTGACATTGTACAGGAGACAGAGATCAACACCAACCCCATATAAAAGAAATGAAAAAAAAAAAAAAGGCTGTCTGAGGAGGCCTTACAAATATCTGTGAAAAGAAGAGAAAAGCAAAGGAGAAAAAGGAAACATATAACCATCTGAATACAGAGTTCTAAAAAATAGCAAGGAGAGATAAGAAAGCCTTCCTCAGTGATTAAAGCAAAGAAATGCAGGAAAACAACAGAATGGGAAAGACTAAGATCTCTTCAAGAAAATCAGAGATACCAAGGGAACATTTCATGCAAAGATTGGCTTGATAAAGGACAGAAATGATGTGGAACTTAAAGAAGCAGAAGATATTAAGAAAAGGTGGCATGAATACACAGAAGAACTGTACAAAAAAGATCTTCACGACCCAGATAATCATGATGGTGTGATCGCTCACCTAGAGCCAGACATCCTAGAATGTGAAGTCAAGTGGACCTTAGAAAGCATCACTATGAACAAAGCTAGTGGAGGTGATGGAATTCCAGTTGAGCAATTTCAAATTCTGAAAGATGACGCTGTGAAAGTGCTGCACTCAATATGCCAGCAAATTTGGAAAATCATCAGTGGCCACAGGACTGGAAAAGGTCAGTTTTCATTCCAATCCCAAAGAAAGGCAATGCCAAAAATGCTCAAACTATAGCACAATTGCACTCATCTCACATGCTAGTAAACAATGCTCAAAATTCTTCAAACCAGGCTTCAGCCATACATGAATGGTGAACTTCCAATGTTCAACCTGGTTTTAGAAAAGGCAGAGAAACCAGAGATCCAATTGCCAACATCCACTAGATCATCAAAAAAGCAAGAGAGTTCCAGAAAAAAAAAATCTATTTCTGCTTTATGGACTATGCCAAAGCTTTTGACTTTGTGGATCACAATCAACTGGAAAATTCTGAAAGAGATGGGAATATTAGATCACCTGACCTGCCTCTTGAGAAACCTATATGCAGGTCAGAAAGCAACAGTTAGAACTGGACATGCAACAACAGACTGATTCCAAATAAGAAAAGGAGGACGTCAAGGCTGTATATTGTCACCCTGCTTATTTAGCTTGTATGCAGAGTACATTATGAGTAATCCTAGGCTGAATGAAGCACAAGCTAGAATCAAGATAGCTGGGAGCAATCTCAATAACCTCAGATATGCAGATGGTACCTCCTTTATGACAGAAATTGAAGAGGAACTAAAAAGCCTCTTGATTAAAGTGAAAGAGGAGAGTGAAAAAGTTGGCTTAAAGCTCAACATTCTGAAAATGAAGATTTTGGCATCTGGTCCCATCATTTCATGGGAAATAGATCAGGAAACATTGGAAACTGTGTCAGACTTTATTGGGGGGGAGGAGTGGCCTCCAAAATCACTACATATTGTGATTGCAGCCATAATTTAAAAATGATTACTCCTTGGAGGGAAAGTTATGCAAAACATAGATAGCATATTAAAAAGCAGAGACATTACTTTACCAACAAAGGTCTATCTAGTCAAGGGTATGGTTTTTCCAGTGGTCACATATGGATGTGAGAGTTGGGTTGTGAAGAAAGCTGAGCACTGAAGAATTGATGCTTTTGAACTGTGTTGTTGGAGAAGAGTATTTAAAGTCCCTTGGACTGCAGTGAGGTTCAACCAGTCCATCCTAAATGAGATCAGTACTGGGTGTTCATTGGAAGAACTAATGCTAAAGCTGAAACTCCAATACTTTGTTCACCTCATGCAAGGAGTTGACTCATTGGAAAAGTATCTGATGCTGGGAGGAATTGGGGTAGGAGGAAAAGGGGATGAAAGAAGATGTGATGGCTGGATGGCTCACTGACTCGATGGAAATATGTTTGAGTTGGTGTTGGACAAGGAGGCCTGGTGTACTGCAATTCATGGGGTCGCAAGGAGTCGGACATGACTGTGCAAGTGAAGTGAAGCGAGTGAATGAACTGATTTTTTACTGAACATGTTATTGGTAATATATGAAAGGAACACATGAACTTATGATATATATACACTTATGATACACTTATGATACACACACACACACACACACACACACACACATATATATATATATATATTAGTACTCATTACCATGATATTTTTTTGTGTTAAGTCACTACACTCCTGTCTGACACTGTGTATCACAAAGATTGTCACCATTGTGTACTTTCAATCCATGGGATTCTCAAGGCAAAGAAATAGGAATGGGTTATCATGCTTAGTTCCAGGAGATTCTCCCAACCCATGGATCGAACATGCATCTCTTATGACTTCTGCATTAGAAGGCAAGTTCCTTAGTATTAGTACTACCTGGGCAACCATTATTTTATATATAGCTACACATATATGTGTATGTATATGTAGAAAGTTTAGGTATATAATTTGCTGTCTATAGGTAGCAGTATATATTTTGCAAGAGATATATAACTGCAGGTATGTACTTTTGCAGGATCTGATGATTAGCTAAAACTGCTTTCACTTACATTTACCTCAGATAATTACCTAATTTCCCTTTGACTTACACTTTGAATTATTGGTTCTTTAGGAATGTCATGTTTGATTTTCCACACATTGACAAATTTGCAAACATGTATCCCATTTTTAACTTTTAGCTCCACTTCTTGGTTTTCAGAGAATATACTTTGTATGATTTAAAATACTAAGACTTGTGTTATGCCTTAATGTAAAGCCTATTTTTGAGAATATTCCAGAGAAAGTTCAGATACATATGGGAATGTATGTGTGTGTGTGTGTATTTATATATGAGTAGAGATAAATGTATACACAGTATATGTATATATGCCTATTTGAAACTATTAGTTGTAGGTACATAATTTCAAATATACCTATATACATACATTTTACCTTCCTTAATCTTCAAGTGTTTCGGGTCATGTTCTTCAAATTTATATTTTGCTTTCAGTCTCCTGTCTCTTTGGGATTTGTACTAAACCTGTATTAGGTATTTTCACATTACTTTAGGTCCTCTGTATATCCTGTTGAGGTAGAAGCCCACAATCACCTTCTGTGAGAGTATAAGAATCTTTCTACAGATAGTAACTTTTTCTGAGGTTGTAGAGAATATAGCATACTGTGAACCAAGAAATTTGCTAGCCATATAAGTAAACAAAGGATGCTGCAGTCATCAAATAATAAGCCACTGCATCCATCCATAAATGTGAATCATGGGGAACTGCTTGATGAAACCAGGTTGCCCGATATCAAGTCCTTAGTTACTGCAGCTGCAGTGTTGCCCGAAGAACTGACTTCAGACAGAAAGAATAGATACTAGCCCCAGTTAAGGTGCTTATCAAAGGAATTATTTCAAGGAGCCCAGATTCTTGCATCTTCCCATAGGTAGAAAATATCTCAATCCATTCACTTGAAGTGTCCAGTTTTTAATTCGATGATCATAGTATTTGAACATTCTCTATGCCTGATCATTGTACCAAAACTGTAAAACCTGGATCCTCCTATTCATCTTCAGAGCAGTCTTTTCACAATACTTGAGAAGTTGCTTCTCATGAATAAATCCTTATTAGGATGAAAGGCCTGAGGAAGAAAACATAATTTTCCACTTTTGGGCTATGCATTTTTCCCAGTCAGTTGCACACATTCTAGAATTGCAATATAAGGGATTCTTGTGCAGCACCTCAGTTTTAAACTATGTTTACTAATTTCTGCTTAGCATAGTTCTAAAAGTCAAAGGTCTGTTTTACTTACTAGAATTTAGGGGATTCGTGGTTTCATAAATTGGTGACATCAATTTATGAAAACATATAACCATATATGTTTACTTTACTTTTAGAAATCCCTTCTTTACTTTCAGAAACAATGAAAAATTAATGAAGTGAAAGGACCCAAGTGTAGAGCATGAATGTATTCTGGGTAACTTAGCTCTGCTTTTAATTTTATTTTGTTTTGTTTTTTATTTTGCTTTTTCTATACATACTAAAGCAGTCCTGGGTACACATTTTACTTGACAAACACTGTAATGCTTTATTTGTCATTTGCACAAGTTAGCCAAGGACTGATTTTCTTTTTTCACTTGAAACAAAATGATTAAAATTTGGAGTATAATTAACTTACAATGCTGTGTTAGTTTCTGCTGTCCAGCAAATAAATCAGTTATTAGTAAATATATCTGAGCCTCCCTTTTGAGCAATCCTCCCATCTCCCTCTTAGGCCTCCTCTCCTACCCCAGAACCCACTCATCTAGAGCACTCTATAGCACTAGCTATCAATACATGGTATTATACATATGTCAGTGCAATTTGTTCAATTCATTCCATTCTCTCCTTCCTATTCTGTCTCCACAAGTATGGTTTTCATGACTGCATCTTTCCTATCCTCCCAATGGGTTCTTCAGTACCTTGTTTCTAGATTCAAGGTAGAAACTTACAAGCATTAATATGCAATGTTGATCTTTCTGTTTTTTAATTGCTTCACTGTGTAATAGGCTATAAATTCCTCTGCACCTCTACAAATAATCCAACTTTGTTCCTTTTTATGGGTGAGTAATTTTCCATCCTAAAACTCAGCAGTGGCCACAGGACTGGAAAAGGTCAGTTTTCATTCCAATCCCAAAGAAAGGCAATGCCAAAGATGCTAAAACTACCACACAATTGCACTCATCTCACATGTTAGTAAAGTAATGCTCAAAATTCTCCAAGCCAGACTTCAGCAATATATGAACCGTGAACTTCCTGATGTTCAAGCTGGTTTTAGAAAAGGCAGAGGAACCAGAGATCAAATTGCCAACATCTGCTGGATCATGGAAAAAGCAAGAGAGTTCCAGAAAAACATCTATTTCTGCTTTATTGATTATGCCAAAGCCTTTGACAGTGTGGATCACAATAAACTGTGGGAAATTCTGAAAGAGATGGGAATACCAAGCCATTTGATCTGCCTCTTAAGAAATTTGTATGCAGGTCAGGAAGCAACAGTTAGAACTGGACTCAGAACAACAGACTGGTTCCAAATAGGAAAGGAATACATCAAGGCTGTATATTGTCACCCTGTTTATTTAACTTATATGCAGAGTACATCATGAGAAACGCTGGTCTAGAAGAAACACAAGCTGGAATCAAGATTGCCAGGAGAAATATCAGTAACCTCAGATATGCAGATGGCACCACCCTTATAGCAGAAAGTGAAGAGGAACTAAAAAGCCTCTTGATGCAAGTGAAAGAGGAGAGTGAAAACGTTGGCTTAAAACTCAACATTCAGAAAACGAAGATCATGGCATCTGATCCCATCACTTCATGGGAAATAGATGGGGAAACAGTGGAAACAGTGTCAGACTTTATTTTTCTGGGCTCCAAAATCACTGCAGATGGTGACTGCAGCCATGAAATTAAAAGACGCTTACTCCTTGGAAGGAAAGTTATGACCAACCTAGATAGCATATTCAAAAGCAGAGACATTACTTTGCCAACAAAGGTCCATCTACTCAAGGCTATGTTTTTGTGTTTGTTTGTTTTTCTCCTGTGGTTATGTATGGATGTGAGAGTTGAATGTAAAGAAGGCTGAGTGCCAAAGTATTGATGCTTTTTAACTGTGGTGTTGAGGAAGATTCTTGAGAGTCCCTTAGACTGCAAGGAGACCCAACCAGTCCATTCTGAAGGAGATCAGCCCTGGGATTTCTTTGGAAGGAATGATGCTAAAGCTGAAATTCCAGTTTTTTGGCCACCTCATGCGAAGAGTTGTCTCGTTGGAAAAGACTCTGATGCTGGGAGGGATTGGGGGCAAGAGGAGAAGGGGATGGCAGAGGATGAGATGGCTGGATGGTATCACTGACTCGATGGACGTGAGTCTCAGTGAACTCCGGGAATTGGTGATGGATAGTGAGGCCTGGCATGCTGCGATTCATGGGGTTGCAAAGAGTCGGACACGACTGAGAGACTGATCTCATCTGATCTGATCTGATATATGTACCATAGCTTCTTTATCCATTCTTCATTCGATGGACACTGAGGTTGCTTCCCTTTATTGGCTCCTCTAAATGGTGTTGCAATGGTTACTGACATACATATCTATTTTTCATTAAGGTTTCCTTTGAGTATAAGCCAAGTAGTGGGATTGTTGGTTTAAATGGTAGTTTTATTCCTGGTTATCTAAAGAACTTCCATACTGTTTGGCATCATAGCAGTATTTATTAATATTCCTAACACTAGTGCAGGAGGGCAAGAGGATTCTCTTTTCTCCACTCCATTTGCTTCATATATTATTTGCAAATATAATATATATTTATACCCACACACATATGTTTACTTCTTTATTTGGTTGCCACAAACCTCAATCACTGTGTGTGGAATCTAATTACATGGCCAGGGATCAAGCCTGGGATCCCTGCATTGGGATCATGGTGTCTTTGCCACTGGACCATCAGGGAAGTCACCTGCTGTAGTTTTTTTTTTTTTTTTTTATTATGGCCATTTGGAATGGTGCAAGGTGATACATAGTTGTAGTTTTAATTTGTGTACCTTTGTTAATTAGAAGTAGTTTTTGCTATGTTCAGTTTTTGGAGAGTTTCTATCACAAACACTTGTTGAATTATATCAATGTTTTTTCAACATCTATTGAGGTGATCATATGGTTTCAGTCCTTCACTATACATTGATATGCAGCATTTGAAAATTGTTTACATATCTGGGATAAACCCCCCCACTTGATTACGGTGTTCAATCCTTTCAAGGTCTTGGTGGATTTTTTTGTTCATACCTTGCTAAGGATATTTGCCTCTGTTCACCTATGTGATATTGGTCTCTAACTTTCCTTTTCTGTGTTATCTCAGTGTTGGTATCAGGGTGATGATGACCTTGCAGGATAAGGTTGTGGGTTTTCCTCCACTCTAGAATTTTGGAAGAGTTTCAGAAGTGCATGTGTTAGCAGTTCTCTGACTGGTTCATAAAATTTCCATGTAAAGCCATCTGGCTTTAATTTTGTCAACTGGAAAATTTTCACCAGAGTTTCAATATTAGTGCTTGTAATTGTTCTGATCATATTTTCTGTTTCTTCTTAGTTGAATTTCTGAGCATTTGTCCATGGATTTCAGATTCTAAATTTTATTCAGTTATAGTTGTTTGCTGTACTCTGAAGACGTCTCCCCTTCAGGAGGGCCCTCTTCCCCTCAGGACAGCTTTCCCACAGGACAGCTCCCCCCTCAGGATGGCTCCCCCTTAGGACAGCTCCCCTCAGTATGGCTCTCTCCCCCTCAGGATGGTTTGATTAACGTTATGATTCTTTGATATTGCTGTGGTATCAGTTATGTCATCCTTCCTCATATAAAATTTGATTGATAAGTGTTTGTATTTTTTTTTCATCATAAGTCCAGACTATGATTTATCTATTTTGTTTATCCTCTCCAAGAGAACCCTTTTAGTGATACTGATTTTCACCATTTTTTTTTTTTTTTCATTTATTTTTTTAAATGTCAGTAGGTGCCCAATATGCTACTGGAGATCAGTGGAGAAATAACTCCAGAAAGAATGAAAGGATGGAGCCAAAGCCAAAAGAATACCCAGCTGTGGATGTGACTGGTGATAGAAGCAAGGTCTGATGCTGTAAAGAGCAATATTACATAGGAACCTGGAATGTCAGGTCCATGAATCAAGGCAAATTGGAAGTGGTCAAACAGGAGATGGCAAGAGTGAATGTCGACATTCTAGAAATCAGCAAACTGAAATGGACTGGAATGGGTGAATTTAACTCAGATGACCATTATATCTACTACTGTGGGCAGGAATCCTAAGAAGAAAGGGAGTGGCCAACATGGTCAACAAAAGAGTCTGAAATGCAGTACTTGGATGCAATCTCAAAAACGACAGAATGATCTCTGTTTGCTTCCAATGCAAACCATTCAATATCACAGTAATCCAAGTCTATGCCCCAAACAGTAATGCTGAAGATGCTGAAGTTGAATGGTTCTATGAAGACCTACAAGACCTTTTAGAACTAAGACCCCAAAAAAGATGTCCTTTTCATTATAGGGGACTGGAATCCAAAAGTAGGAAGTCAAGAAACACCTGGAATAACAGGCAAATTTGGCCTTGGAATACGGAATGAAGCAGGGCAAAGATTAATAAAGTTTTGCCAAGAAAATGCACTGGTCATAAAAAACACCCTCTTCCAACAACACAAGAGAAGACTCTATACATGGACATCACCAGATGGTCAACACCGAAATCAAATTGATTATATTCTTTGCAGCCAAAGGTGGAGAAGCTCTATACAGTCAGCAAAAACAAGACCAGGAGCTGACTGTGGCTCAGACCATGAACTCCTTAGTGCTAAATTCAGACTTAAATTGAAGAAAGTAGGGAAAACCACTAGACCATTCAGGTATGACCTAAATCAAATCCCTTATGATTATACAGTGGAAGTGAGAAATAGATTTAAGGGCCTAGATCTGATAGAGTGCCTGATTAACTATGGAATGAGGTTCATGACATTGTACAGGAGACAGGGATCAAGACCATTCCCATAGGAAAAAAAAAAAAAAAAAAAAAAAGCAAAATGGCTGTCTTGGGAGGCCTTAAAAATAGCTGTGAAAAGAAGAGAAGCAAAAAGCAAAGGAGAAAAGAAAAGACATAAGCATCTGAATGCAGAGTTCCAAAGAATAGCAAGACAAGATAAGAAAGCTTTCTTCAGCGATCAATGCAAATAAATTGAGGAAAACTATAGAATGGGAAAGACTAGAGATCTCTTCAAGAAAATCAGAGATACCAAAGGAATATTTCATGCAAAGATGAGCTCAATAAAGGACAGAAATGGTATGGATGTAACAGAAGCAGAAGATATTAAAAAAGAGATGGCAAGAATACACAGAAGAACTGTACAAAAAAGATCTTCACGACCCAGATAATCACGATGATGTGATCACTGACCTAGAGCCAGACATCCTGGAATGTGAAGTCAGTGGGCCTTAGAAAGCATCACTACGAACAAAGCTAATGGAGGTGATGGAATTCCAGTTGACCTATTCCAAATCCTGAAAGATGATGCTGTGAAACTGCTGCCCTCAATATACCAGCAAATTTGGAAAACTCAGAAGTGGCCACAGGAATGGAAAAGGTCAGTTTTCATCTCAATCCCAAAGAAAGGCAATGCCAAAGAATGCTCAAATTACCGCACAATTGCACTCATCTCACACGCTAGTAAAGTAATGCTCAAAATTCTCCAAGCCAGGCTTCAGCAATATGTGAACCGTGAACTTCCTGATGTTCAAGCTGGTTTTAGAAAAGGCAGAGGAACCAGAGATCAAATTGCCAGTATCCACTGGATCATGGAAAAAGCAAGAGAATTCCAGAAAACATCTATTTCTGTTTTATCGACTATGCCAAAGCCTTTGAAAGTATGGATCACAATAAACTGTGGAAAATTCTGAAAGAAATGGGAATACCAAACCACCTATCTGCCTCTTGAGAAATTTGTATGCAGGTCAGGAAGCAACATTTAGAACTAGACATGGAACAACAGACTGGTTCCAAATAGGAAAAGGAGTACGTCAAGTCTGTATATTGTCACCCTGCTTATTTAACTTATATGCAGAGTACATAATGAGAAATGCTGGATTGGAAGAAACACAAGCTGGAATCAAGATTATTGAAATATCAATAACCTCAGATATGCAGATGACATCACCCTTAAGGCAGAAAGTGAAGAGGAACTCAAAAGCCTCTTGATGAAAGTGAAAGTGGAGAGTGAAAAAGTTGGCTTAAAGCTCAACATTCAGAAAACGAAGATATGGCATCCGGTCCCACCACTTCATGGGAAATAGTTGGGGAAACAGTGGAAAAGTGTCAGATTTTATTTTTCTGGGCTCCAAAATCACTGCAGATGGTGACTGCAGCCATGAAATTAAAAGACGCTTACTCCTTGGAAGGAAAGTGTGACCAACCTAGATAGAATATTCAAAAGCAGAGACATTACTTTGCCAACAAAGGTTAGTCTAGTCAAGGCTATGGTTTTTCCTGTGGTCATATATGGATGTGAGAGTTGGACTGTGAAGAAGGCTGAGCACCGAATAATTGATGCTTTTGAACTGTGGTGTTGGAGAAGACTCTTGAGAGTCCCTTGGACTGCAAGAAGATCCAACCTGTCCATTCTTAAGGAGATCAGCCCTGGGATTTCTTTGGAGGGAATGATGCTGAAGCTGAAACTCCAGTACTTTGACCACCTCATGCGAAGGGTTGACTCACTGGAAAAGACTCTGATGCTGTGAGGGATTGGGGGCAAGAGGAGAAGGGGACGACAAGGAGGAGATGGCTGGATGGCATCACTGACTCGATGGACATGAGTCTGGGTGAACTGAGGGAGTTGGTGATGGACAGGGAGGCCTGGCGTGCTGCATTTCATGGGGTCGCAAAGAGTCGACACAATGGAGCGACTGAACTGAACTTAACTGAGACAGTCTATCTGCTGATTATTTGGTTTGTGTTTCTGTCTTGCTTGTTTTGTGGTGTGAGGCATTAGCTCTGGGTTTTGAGGGAGTTGGGTGGATTGCATCTTAGGTTAAGAAGGAGGCCTTCATGGAGACTGTCACCAGTTAATATTTACTGTAGACAGAAATTCTCTGGTGTCCCATGATCCTGGTCTCAGTGCTTTCACCCAAGAAGATCAGGCCCAACTTATGCTGAGAGAACCATTATAACGTAGTAAGAGATTGAGGAGGTTAAAACAGTAACATAGGTAAATGGCAAAATAAATAAATAAAAGGTATCACAAGCAATAAACTCTACACAGAAGACAACTGATTCATAAAGAGAACTAATCAAGTTAATCTCAAAGCAAAAAACAACACCAGAGCAGAGTATCAACTGAAGAATAGAGAAAGCAAGTCTGACAAGATCAGATACAGCCCCCACAGAATAACAGAAAATCACAGTTAATATAGAAATGCATACCTGTTTTTAAAAAATGAAGAGATGCAACAGCAACAAAAGACACAGAAAATAGGAAACCAAATTAAAAGTAAAAACAGCTATACAAAAAATAAAAATATAGTTGAAATAAACTTAAAAGACCAAATCAATGTGTAGTAACAAAGAAGCCTACAACTAAGAAAAATAGTGCACCTACAACACAATAATTCAATGCATCAAAAGAATAATACATATTTCCTAGTGTCACATCTGTCAGTGTCCTAGTCCCCAACATGAGCCAGCGGACCTTTTTGGGAAGCTCTCCAAAGATGGAGAGAACTGGACTCTGGACCTCTCTAAGGACAGCTCAGACTCAAAACTTCTATAATTCCTGTGTTTTCTTACAACTACCTGAGGCTTGGCATTTTCTTTCATTTGACCTCTTCTCATCTTTTGATGTATTCCATAGACACAGGGTCTGTGTCATAAATTGTGTGTATTTAATCTGCAGCATGCACAACTGATTGGAAGATTTCCAATGCTCTTCCTTAATGGCTCTGTCCCTGGGTCTCAGATGTAATTTCCATTCTTCCTCACATGAGGTCACCAAAGGATTCTGCTTTGAGACACTTGTAGAGCACTGGAGTCTGCCTTGATGAACACTAGAGGTGGTACAGCTGCTTGGAGTGCTGGAACCCTGGTGGTGCCAGTTATGAATAGGAGCCAGCAGCCATGGAAAGAAGAGTTTTGGCCTTAATGGGTTCCTTTTCAAGCCTGTTTGCAGGAGTATGAGTGGTACTTCTGGATGGTCTTTCCCTATTGCCTTTGTAGCAGGTGTTAACAGGTGGGATGAGGAGGGCTACAAAGGAATATCTACCTCTCGAGTATGACACAACAGTAAGGTCCTGCCTCTTTGGCAGTTTGGGAATTCTCAAAAGGCATTCCCTGCTACACAACTACTTGTATCTGCTCTGTCAGACCCTCTGCACATAGTCAACAGCAGTCCTCTCTGAGGATGGCTCTCTAAATCCCATGTTCCAGTTTCCAGACCCCATGCACACTGGTTGAGCTGCATTGCAGTCTGGGCCATATAGGGCCATGACACACATTGTGTGATTCTAGTTCTATACAAATTATATTTCATCAGCTGCTTTACTTTGCTTCCTTTCATTCCAAAGTAATTTACCCTTTAGTGAAGGGGTTTGCCTCATTCTGGAAACCTCTTCCCTGCTTCTCCATCTTCCACCCAAAGGCACAGGGTTTGACTTTTTCTTCTTATCCTCCTCCTCCAATCTTAAGTCCTCTCCACCCAGGTATTTCTGAAACCCACATGGGACACTTTGGTGACCAGGGTCTCCTGCTAGTACTTATGTGATGCTCTGGAAGAACTATTGTCCGTGTAAAAGTATTATTTGTGATCCATTCATTGAGAGAGTTGCATTTCACATCCTCCTACATTTCTGCCTTCTTGGAACTTCTCAGTTTTCCTGGAAAGCTCTATTATTTTTTTTCCTTAACAGTAAAACATGAAACATTAGTTAACATGAATTAATCTGTTTGATGGGAGGTTGCACACATACACACAAAACTGGTACTACTTTGACTTCCAGCATCTAATCAAGCACATTTGTTGTTGTTGTTGTTTTTCTTTCCCCCTTGGAAATTTCTCTTAATGAGGAATTGTCATCAGCATGAAGAAATGCAGAATTTTCCACATAAAATATAATAGCATAATTGGGCTCAAAAAGTCAGCACTTGAATATATCTAGCTTTTTTCTTTTTAAACATTCCTGACATTTTCCCAGAGTACAGATGTTTGATTTTGAATCTTGAAGTTTAACTCCATTCAGTGGGTGTCAAGGGTCAGAAACCGTCATGTGCATAATTTAATTCCTACAGAATAAGATGGCAAGTTCATAGGAAATTACCAGTTGGCACTTGACTACTTGAAAAAGAGAGAAACTAACAACAGCAACCATGACAAAAAAATAAAAAAAAAACAAGTAAACACAAGAATGTGTAGTTGGTGGTTTAGTCATAAGAGGTAAACATGAATGGATATTTGGATCATAGAAAAGCAAGGGGATACCATACAATCATCTATATCTGCTTAATTGTCTCTGCTAATGACTTGGACACTGAATCACACAAACCAGAAAAAAAAAAAAAAAAAAAAAAAAGTAATTTTGGAAAATTCTTAGAGATAAGAATATCAGAAGTCCTTACCTGTATTCTGTACAAGTGTATGCCTGTAAAGGTGCAACAGTTAGAATTGGACACAGGACAAAATCGGGAAAGGAATAAGTCAAAGCTATATATTGCTGCCCTGCTTATTTAACTTCTTGCAGAGAACATCATGAAAAAATAAAGTCCTAGCTCAAGCTAGAAACAAAATTTATGTGGGAGATAAGAATAACCTTAGTTATCCTGATGACAACACCCAAATGACAGAAGAACAATAGGAACTAAGGCACCTCTTGATGAAGGTATTATCTGTTTCAAGTATAGACATCTGAAATGAGATCAGTTCAGTTCAGTTCACTCACTCAGTCGTGTCCGAAACTGTGACACCATGAATTGCAGCATGAAAGGCCTCCGTGTCCATCACCAACTCCCGAAGTTCACTCAAACACAGGTCCATCTAGTTAGTGATGCCATTCAGCCATCTCATCCTCTCTCGTCCCCTTTTCCTCCTGCCCCTAATCTCTCCCAGCATCAGAGTCTTTTCCATTGAGTCAAATCTTCACATGAGGTAGCTAAAGTACTGGAGTTTCAGCTTTAGCATCATCCTTTCCAAAAAACACCCAGGGCTGATCTCCTTTAGAATGGACCGGTTGGATCTCCTTGCAGTCAAAGGGCTCTCAAGAGTCTTCTACAACACCACCAAAAGCATCAATTCTTCAGTGCTCAGCTTTCTTCACAGTCCAACTCTCACATCCATACATGACCACTGGAAAAATCATAGCCTTGAGTAGACAAATCTTTGTTGACAAAGTAATGTCTCTGCTTTTGAATATGTTTTCTAGGTTGGTCATAGCCTTCTTTTCAAGGAGTAAGTATCTTTTAATCTCATGGCTGCAGTCACCATCTGAAGTGATTTTGGAGCCCAAAAATCAAAGTCTGGCATGTTTCCACTGCTTCCCCATCTATTTCCCATGAAATAATGAGACCAGATGCCATGATCTTCGTTTTCTGAATGTTGAACTTTAAGCCAACTTTTTCACTCTCCTCTTTCACTTGCATCAAGAGGCTTTTTAGTTCCTCTTCACTTTCTGCCATAAGGGTGATGTCATCTGCATATCTGAGGTTATTGATATTTCTCCCGGCAATCTTGATTCCAGCTTGTGCTTCTTCCAGCCCAACGTTTCTCATGATGCACTGTGCATAGAACTTAAATAATCAGGGTGACAATATACAGCTTTGACAGCCTCCTTTTCCTATTTGGAACCAGTTACTAATGCATATGTATGGAATTTAGAAAGATGGTAACAATGACCCTTTATATGAGACAGCAGTATGGACACAAATGTACAGAACAGTCTTTCGGACTCTGTGGGAGAAGGTGTGGGTGGGATGATTTGAAAGGATAGTATTGAAACATGTATATTATCATATGTGAAACAGATCACTAGTTCGGGTTTGATTCATGAAACAAGGTGCTCAGGGCTTGTCCCCTGGGATGACCCTGAGGAATGGGATGGGGAGGGAGGTGGAAGGAATGTTCAGCATCAGGAACACATGTAAACCCATGGCTGATTCATGTCAATGTATGGAAAACCACTACAATATTGTAAAGTATTTTGCCTATCAAATGCAGGGGACATGGATTGAACCTTGGTCTGAGGAGATTGCACATGATACCAAAGTAAATAACCCTATTTGCCCCATCTACATAACCTGGGTGCCCTAGAGCTTCTGCTTTACAAGAGAAGACACTGCCATGAGAAATTAGCTCACTGCAATGAAGAGCAGTCCCCACTTACTGCAATTTGAGAAACTTTGTGCACAGCAATGAAGACTCAGTGCAGCCATAAAATAAACTATAAAAATTATAAATAAATTAACTATAGGTATGTAAATTTATTTCATGTAATATGAAATTCTTGTATTTCATTGAATATCCAGATGTTGAATTGACTACTTGAATTATGGAATTCCTATATTTTGAATAAAAAACTCAAGGTCACTATTCCTAAATGAAATGTAAATTCTCTATATTTCACATAAAACTAACTTGGTGTAGATTTTCCTATATGATTTTCTAAATTTCATATATGAAAATATAGAATTTCTAGGTGTCAATCTAGGTGTCAATCTATTTGAAAGTTATTCTTCTGTCTTAAATTCTTCTTTCTTAATTCTTAAAGGAATTTTCTATAATTCACACAGAAAATTCAGGATGGGTATGGTTCATACTGCAAATGCTGAGTTTCCTAATTTTGTTTGAAAATTTGGATGCAGATATTTGTAGATGAACAATGTAAATTTCTATACTTCAATTCTTTACCACTGAAGCTACCAGGGAACTGTAATAGTGTTTTAGAAAACCGCCAAGATTTTCTAAAATTAACACCCAAAAGAGGTATATCCTTTTCATCATAGCTGACTGTGATGTAAAAATACGAAGTCAAGAGATATGTGGAATAACACGCAAGTTTGGACGTGGGATACAAAATGATGCCTAACAAAGGCTAAAGGCCGAGTTTTGCAAATGCAAAGGTTAAAAATGGAAACAGCAACAGACAGTGTTCTTGGGCTCCAAAATCACTGGGGACAGTGATTACAGCCATGAAAATAAAAGACTCTCACTCTCAGGTAGAAAAGCTGTGACAAAACTAGACACAATGTACTGAGAAACAGAGGCATCAGTTTGTTGACAAAGGTCCATGTAGGAAAAGCTAGGACTTCCCCCCGCCCCAGGAGATATGTATGGATGTCCATCTTGTTTGACCCTACACAGCATAGCTTAGTTTCACTGAGTTAGACAAGGCAATGGTCCATGTGATGGACTGGTTAGGTTTCTGTTATTGTGGTTTCAGTGTTTGTGCCCTCTAATACTCTCTATCAGCACCTACCAGCTTACTGGGATTTCTCTTACTTTGGACATGGAGTATCTTTTCACTGCTGCTACAGCAAAGTACAGCCACTGCTGGACATGGGATATCTCCTCTTGACTGCTGGCTGCATCAGTGCCACAGAGCCACATTGCTGCTCCAGCGAATTTGGAAAACTCAGCAATGGCGAAGGGAATGGAAAATGTCAGTTTAAATTCCACTCCCAAAGAGAGGCAATGCCAAAGAATACTCAAACGACTACACAATTGCCTTCATCTCATGTGCTAGTAAAGTAATACTCAAAATTATCCAAGGCAGGTTTCAACAATATGTGAACCGTCAACTTCCAGATGTTCAAGCTGGTTTTTGAAAATGCAGAGGAACCAGAGATCAAATTGCAAACATCTGCTGGATGTCTGAAAAATCAAGAGAATTCCAACATCTATTTCTGCTTTACTGACCATGCCAAAGATTTTGACTCTATGGATCACAATAAACCGTTTGAAATTCTTCAAAACATAGGAATATCAGACCATCTGACTTGTCTCTTGAGAAATCTGGATGCAGATCAGAAAGCAACAGTTAGGGCAAGGCATGGAAGAACAGACATGTTCCAAATAGGAAATGGAGTAGGCCAGAGCTGTATTGTCACCCTACTTGTTTAACTTATATGCAGAATACATTATGAGAAGCACTGGGTTGTATGAAGTACAAGCTGGAATCAAGATTATACTGAGAAATATCAATAACTGCAAATATGCTGATGACACCACCCTTATGGCAGAAAATGAGGAAAATGTAATAGCTTCTTGATGAAAGTGAAAGAATAGAGTGGGAAAAAATGGTTTAAAATTCAATATTCAGAAAACTAAGATCATAGTATCTGGTCCATCACTTCATGGCAAATAGATAGGGAAGCAATGTTAGACTTTATTTATTTATTTGGTGGATGGTGGGTCCAAATCACTGCAGATGGTGACTGTAGCCATGAAATTAAAATATGCTTCCTCTTTGGAAGGAAAGTTATGACCAACCTAAACAGTATATTAAAAAGCAAAGGCATTACTTTGCCAACAAAGGTCTGTCTAGTCAAGTTGATGGTTTTCCCAGTAGTCATAAATGGATGTGAGAGTTGGACTATGTAGAAAGCTAAGCACAGAATAATTGAGGTTTTTGAACTGTGATGCTGGAGAAAACTCTGAGAATCCCTTGGACTTCAGGAGATACAACCAGTCCATCTTAAAGAGATCAGTCCTGGGTGTTCATTTGAAAGACTGATGTTGAAGCTGAAATTCCAATACTTTGTCCACCTGATGAGAAGAGCTGACTCATTGGAAAAGACCCTGATCCTGGGAAATATTGAAGGCAAGAGGACAAGGGGATGACAGAAGATGAGATGGTTGTATGGTATCACACACTCAATGGGCATGAGTTTGGGTAGACTCTGGGTGTTGGTGATGGACAGGGAGGCCTGCAATCCTGTGTTCTATGTGGTCACAAAGAGTTGGAAATGACTGAGAGAATGAACTGAACTGAACTGAGCCAATGTATGGATGTGAGGGTTCAATGATAAAGAAGGCTGAGTGCCAAAGAACTGAGGCTTTGAACCTATCTTGCTGAAGGTGACTCTTGAGAGTCCCTTAGACAGCAAGAAGATCAACCCATTCAATCCTAAGAGAAAGTAACTAAATATTCATTGGAAGGACTTATGCTGAAGGTAAAGCTCCAATACTTTGGCTAAAGGACTCATGAGAAAAGGCTGATACTCTACCTTGTCTTGAAACATTATTGACTCTGATATGGCAAAGACTGAGTGAAAAAGAAGAGGGCAAAAGAAGTTGAGTTGGTTGGACATGCTCGAATCTCTTGACTCAGTAAAGATGAGTCTGAACAAAGTTTTTGAAACAGGGAAGGGCAGGGAAGTCTGGAGTGCTACTGTCCACAGTGTTGCAGAGTTGAAAACGGCCAGTCAACTGAAAAACAGCAACAAATTTGTTTCACATATTTCAACCAGAAGGAGATTTTCTAACATGAAATCTTAAATTCTCTATAACCTCATAGGATAATTAGATACTTCTTTATGAATTATGGACATCACTCTATTTCATTTGAGAATGTCTGGGAGGATATTTTACTTCTGAAACTATGAGAGATTCAATTACTTAGACATCAAACTTTAATAAAAATATGTTTACATGTAATATGGAGTATTGTACATTTCAAATGTGAAAATCAGTGTATACATGTTCTTATGGGAAATATTTTCAAGGCTAGAAAACTATATGCAGGTCAGGAAGCAACATGGACATGGAAGGATAGACTGGTTCCAAATAGGAAAGGAGTACATCAAGGCTGTGTATTGTCACCCTGCTTATTTAACTTCTATGCAGAGTATATCATGAGAAACGCTGGACTGGAAGAAACACAAGCTGGAATCAAGATTGCTGGGAGAAATATCAATAACCTCAGATATGCAGATGACACCACCCTTATGGCAGAAAGTGAAGAGGAACTCAAAAGCCTCTTGATGTAAGTGAAAGAGGAGAGTGAAAAATCTGGCATAAAGCTCAACATTCAGAAAACGAAGATATGGCATCTGGTCCCATCACTTCATGGGAAATAGATGGGGAAACAGTAAAACAGTGTCAGAACTTATTTTTCTGGGCTCCAAAATCAGTGCAGATGGTGAAAGCAGCCATGAAATTAAAAGATGCTTACTCCTTGGAAGGAAAGTTATGACCAATCTAGATAGCATATTCAAAAGCAGAGACATTACTTTGCCAACAAAGGTCTTTCTACTCAAGGCTATGGTTTTTCCAGTTATCATGTATGGATGTGAGAGTTGGACTGCAAAGAAAGTTGAGTGCCGAAGAATTGATGCTTTTGAACTGTGGTGTTGGAGAAGACTTTTGAGAATCCCTTAGACTGCAAGGACATCCAACCAGTCCATTCTAAAGGAGATCAGTCCTGTGTGTTCTTTGGAATGAATGATGCTAAAGCTGAAACTCCAGTACTTTGGCCAGTTCATGTGAAGAGTTCACTTATTGGAAAAGACTCTGTTGCTTGGAGGGAGAGGGGGCAGGAGGAAAAGGGGATGAGAGAGGTTGAGATGGCTGGATGGCATCATGGACTCGATGGAAGTGAGTCTGAGTGAACTTCAGGAGTTGATAATGGACAGGGAGGCCTGGTGTGCTGCAATTCATGGGGTCGCAAAGAGTCAGACATGACTGAGCGACTGAAATTAACTGAACTGAATGGTCATTTTGATTTAAAATCCAGCTTCAGGCTCTCATTCCCCATGCCAGGGAAAACCTTGAATAAAGAGTGTGTTTGTAACAAAAGAAATGAAGATGTCTGAGAATCAATGATGGCAGCAATTGTTACTTCACTTGGTAGTGATAAAGAAACCTGGAGATAGTATCAGGCCTGAAAGCACAAAGAATGAGATGTTGGAAGCAGATTCAGGCTTAGGAAGTAGAGACAATTGGCTGGGTAGTGCATAGGAAAGATCCTCACCCACAGTTGAAAGTTATGTGATAGGAAGAAGGAAGTAGAGTTGAGAGGACTCCTTGCTGATGTTTATCAAAGAAAAGAAACAATTTAATTCTCAATGCTTAAGATCACAGAGTACTAAAAAAAAAAAAAAAAGCTTTACTATATTTATTTCTCTAAACATTGACAACCAGTCAATCCTGAAGGAAATCAACACTGAATATTCATTGGAAGGGCTGATTTTGAAGCTGAAGCTCCAAAACTTTGGCCACCTGATGCGAAGAGCTGATGCATTGGAAAGGCCTCTGATGCTGGGAAAGATGGAAGACAAGTGGAGAAGGAGATGACAGAGCACAAAATGGATGGATGGCATCACTGACTCAATAGCCATGAGTCTGAGAAAACTCTGAGCAACAGTGAAGACAGGGAATCCTGGTGTGCTAAGGTTTCTGGGGTCTCAAAGTGTCAGACAGGACTGAGTGACTAAACCACAACAAATATTTACAACACATAATGTAACAGGGTTCTTAACTAACCAAATATAGAATGGCCATGGAAAAATGTCATAATTGTGCCTTAGATTATGAAGGTTGGCTTTGCAATTTGCACATGAGTGTTCATCCTGATGGCCCTGCTCCACCATACAGATCAGGTTTTCTTGTCATTATTTTTGAGGATTGCTTCTTTTCATTTGTTCAGACACCCTGAGTGGAAGATCGTGACTTTTTGTTTTTCCTTTCCTGTCTTACTGAGATATTAATCGAATTGACACATACCCAGTGTAAGATTAAGGGGTTTAGCATCATGAGTCCACTTATATCCATCCTGCATTTTATGAAATTTAATGTAATGGAAAATTAAATAGAAAAAAGTATTTTCATTTTGATGAGAACTCTTAGGGTTTACTCTATTAACTTTTATATCTAACATAAAACAGCATTAGTTATACTTGTGTTGTATGTCACCTAATAAAACAGTGTAAGTTATACTTCTGTTGTATATCACCTCCCTCATACATACTTCTAACTAGAAAATGAACATGATAGTTTCATGGGGTATCTCTCCCGTCACTGAGAATGATGACCCCCAGCCACTTTTTAAATATTAGAAACATCCCTTCCCAGGCTGCCTACACCCACTTCTCTCTGAACCTCTCTTATTTGTGTGTCCAGTATCAGTACTCCCTCCATGTGCCCTTGGAAGTAGGAAGGGAACAGCCACTGGCATCTCCCCTAGGCAAAGAGTAACAGAGTTGGGCCCTGAGAAACCATTAGGTGTTGTTTCCAGAGCTCCAAAGAGCTCTGGCACCATAGTGCTTTATGTCTCATGATGGAACAAATAGCCCCAGGTCATTCACCTTAAAACCAACATAAATAAACAAGTGACCAAGCAGAGGTATAGAATTGGTATAGAATTTAAAGACTCAAGAGCCGGTTTTCTGTAAGAGGTCAACTGGGTTTATCCTCTACTGCACATTAATGAAGTCTCCTTCATGTACAGCTGGGGAGGTCCCCTGGAATCGGAAATGACAACCCACTCCAGTATTTTTGCCTAGAATCCCATGGACAGAGGAGCCTGGTGGGCTACAGTCCATGGGGTTGCGAAAAGTCAGACACAACTGAGCAACTACGACTTAATCCTAGAAAGAAATTAGACGAGAAGTGAAGTGCTAGAAAATAAGTGATTTATTAAAGTAGGATACTTGGAAGGTTCCCAAGCGTTGTGTTGCCCTAAGTACTCAGTTACACTTTCACAATCAGAGGAAGAGGGGAGGAGGGAAAGATCTTCTTTTTCTTGAGTAGACAGTACGTTTCCATCACCAGTGCCTCCCCCACGTAGGGCAGGGAAGTTTACTTGTCTGCTCTATATGGTTAGGCTAGGACTATCATAGCTCAGTTCAGTTGCTCAGTCGTATCCGACCCTTCACCACCCCATGGACTGCAACACACTAGACCTCCCTGTCGTATTACTTGGGAATAATATTTTCAGGTCACAAGGCAGGTCTTTCATTTTGAAAAGTCACCTTTCCATAAGTGATTGTGTTTTTTATGCACAGAGTCTGTTTGGGGAAGTAATTAACGTGATGACCACTGGACAGGTGTAGGTCTTATTTTCTGCTATTGTTTTATTGTTTGGGGGTGCATTCTGTAAAGAACATATCTTAGGGTACAAAGAGCATGTTTTGGGGTTTATTAACTCATGGAACTCACTAGGCAGAATGTTAGTCTCATGCCATCATTGTTTTATTGTTTTGGGCCATGTCTCATGCTTCTGTTGCATGGTTTTGTTGCTAAGCAAGTTGGCTTGATTTAAGCAAGCCAAGTTTGTTTTGATGCTAAGCAACTTGTTTTGCCTTGTAAATTGAGCAAGCCTACATGTTTCAGAATTTTCTCATTACTTTCTTGAGTGTCATTAGTCTTATTGTGGTCTCCCAAAACCACGTAAAATTTCTTCTCTATCTACAGTTCCCTAATGGGGTATGGAGATAACTGTTTGATCATTCTGTTCTCTTATTTTTCCCTACCACCTGGGGACACTCCCAGCCCCCAAGTGCAGGCTGCAGTACCCTCAGTGATCCCGACAACACTCCAGGAAATGAGATGCAGCTCTGAGAGCCAGGAGTCTAAGGCCCTAGTTTTGCTGTCATTTCCTTCTTCCCACTAATTCTTGGCTACACCCTGCAAAGTCCTGCAGTCCTACCTGCCTGGAGCAGAGCCTCAACCTCCCACTCCCAACCCACTCCACCCTACTGCTGCTTTGCCTCTAGAAGCACCACACTCAGGAGCAACTGGCTAGAGTTAGGGTGACCTGGACATCTGGTAAGTCTTCACTGGGGAGCAAGAAGGAGGAAATCTCTTTTGTTTAGGTGTAGATGTCATTGAATCTGTCTTGCCAAGCACAAGAAGAGGCAGAGAGGATTCGTAGAGAGGGTAGACTATTCCAGGGTAAGAAGAGATCTGACTCCAGAGTGGAGGGAGGACAGACATACTGGAACTCCATGTGGGATCTCGTCTGCTGGAGGCTGGGTCTCCAGGGCTTCCTGTCAGTCTGGGGCCTCTGAGGACCAGCCAGGCTGTGCTCTTTCTCCAGAAGCCAGGAGGATCATCTTCCAGAATTTCAAGTTCCTCTTTGGGCACAGATGCATTCCAAAGACCCCCAAGGAAGGCCCTGGGGAGCAGATGCTTTGCAGTCGCAGAAAGAATTCTGCAACTACAATGGGAATGAGCTCTTCCCACTCCAAAACGAGCTCAGATGCTGCACCAGCCTGTGCAACACAAAAACAGGTAGATATGCCCCCAGGTTGACTCATGCCTGGGTCCTGGGAATCGTCCTGGACTGACCTGACACTTGGCAGAAAGAATATGTCTTCATGTAGATGAGCTGCTAGTGCTTCTGTGTCCAGTGAGTCCCCTGCACAAACAGACTCTGTGGAGCTGGAGGTGGACAAAGGCCTGTCCCCTGCCTTACTCAAAAAGACTTTTTGGCTGATACTTCCTGTTTTTATATCATTTGAAGACAGTGATCCCTCCTGCATCCCTAGATCTCCTGGACCCTGAGTTCCCATGGAAACATCCCAAGCTTAGACCTCTGCTGTTTCCTGTTTCCCCAAGTCCCTGTGAAGTCAGCTAGCTCTTCCTAATGTTCAGTTGGGCAGATCCGTCTGTCCATCCATCTTCGCCCAAGTGCGTCTTCTGGTTCCTCCTTCAGGGAGCATGACAGCATCCTGCCTTGGCTGTCTTGGGCTCACCAGGCTGGAAAGGAAACCAGCTATGAACTTTAGCTTCTCTCTGAAAGGTATTTGAGATACTGGTGGAAAGTGCCAATGTAATCATGGCTGCTCCTTAATCAGGGACTTGATAATTATCTTTGCTGTGAATCTTGGCTCCTGAAGCTCATTGGTCAAGGTGATTGCCAGAAGTCAAAATGCCCACAAGGCACATTCCAGCTTAACTCTATTTTTAGGTTTTCACTCTATTTAAGGGACACCCACATCTCTGGCTGATAATGGAAATGGTAGGAATTTGGTGACTGCCATCTCTAAGCATTTACCAAACTATAGAATATCCTTTAGGGAAGGCCACCTTTTCGCCCTCCAAATGGAAAAAAAATTGTTGGGTCATCACAATGCCGGGGTGGAGAAGTTTCGTCCTTCTGTGTTCTGAGACCACAGCAGAACCAGAGTGTCAGAAACCCAGCAGGGGCTTCACCCCAGACCCTTTGATGCAGGCTTTTCACCTCCCCTAGGAGAAAGTCTGTGTTGTTACCTGTGCTTAATGCAGAGCAAAGGAAAAACGTAATTGTGTTTGTGGGCTTAAAGTTGACCTCCCATCAGAATGTGTGTAACTGAGAGCCTTAAGGGAGGGAGAGGTGTGGGGGTTGGGGGTTGCAAAGGCGCTTTGCATTCTTTGGTCACTGGCAGTGAGGGAATGTCAGGTTACCCACCTATACTTGGGAAGGACCCTTTGAAGGTCATGGTGAGGGTTCAGGTCACTGCAAAGAGCCCAGGGTGGGATGTGCAGGATGTCTCTTGAACCTCCAGTTGCAGCTGTTTGCTGACACATAATTGTGTCCTTGGCCCATGTTTACTTCCCTTCAGGAGTGCCCACAGCCCTAAGCCCTCAGGGGCTTTCAGGCAGAACAAGGTGTTTCCCAGGTTTGGCCAGCCAATACAGTTCCATCCTCTCCTAACCCACATTCCTAAATTTAATCTCCTAGCTTCAGGAACCTCAGTCCGTAGTCCATCAGGCACTCTATCAGATCTAGGCCCTTAAATCTATTACTCACTTCCAATGTATAATCATAAAGGATTTGATTTAGGTCATACCTGAATGGTCTAGTGGTTTTTCCTACCTTCTTCAATTTAAGTCTGAATTTGGCAATAAGGAGTTCATGATCTGAGCCACAGTCAGCTGCTGGTCTTGTTTTTGCTGACTGTATAGAGCTTCTCCATCTTTGGCTGCAAAGAATATAATCAATATGATTTTGGTGTTGACCATCTGTTGATGTCCATGTGTAGAGTCTTCTCTTGTGTTCTTGGAAAAGGGTGTTTTCTATGACCAGTGTGTTCTCTTGGCAAAACTCTATTAGACATTGCCCTGCTTCATTCCATATTCCTAGGCCAAATTTGCCTTTTACTCCAGATGTTTCTTGATTTGTACTTTTGCATTCAAATCCCATATAATGAAAAGGACATCTTTTTTGGGTATTAGTTCTAAAAGGTCTTGTAGGTCTTCATAGAACCGTTCAACTTCAGCTTCTTCAGCATTACTGGTTGGGGCATAGACTTGGATTACTGTGATATTGAATGGTTTGCCTTGGAAACAGAAATCATTCTGCTGTTTTTGAGATTGCATCCAAGTGCTGCATTTCATACTCTTTTGTTGACCATGAAGGCCACTCCATTTCTTCTGAGGGATTCCTGAACACAGTAGTAGATATAATGGTCATCTGAGTTAAATTCACCCATTCTAGTCCATTTTGGTTTGCTGATTAGTTTGCTGAGCTTTGTGACATTGTACAGGAGACAGGGATCAAGACCATCCCCATGGAAAAGAAATGCAAAAAGCAAAACGGCTATCTGGGGAGACCTTACAAACAGCTGTGAAAAGAAGACAAGTGAAAAGCAAAGGAGAAAAGGAAAGATATAAGCATCTGAATGCAGAGTTCCAAAGAATAGCAAGAAGAGATAAGAAGGTCTTTCTCAGTGATCAATGAAAAGAAATAGAGGAAAACAACAGAATGGGAAAGACTAGCGATGTCTTCAAGAAAATTAGAGATACCAAGGGAACATTTCATACAAAGATGGGCTCAATAAAGTACAGAAATGATATGGACCTAACAGAAGCAGAAGATATTAAGAAGATGTGGCAAGAATACACAGAAGAACTGTGCAAAAAAATCTTCATGACCCAGATAATCACGATGGTGTGATCACTCACCCAAAGCCAGACATCCTGGAATGTGAAGTCAAGTTGGCCTTAGAAAAGATCACTATGAAAAAAGCTGGTGGAGGTGATAGAATTCCAGTTGAGCTATTTCAAATCCTGAAAGATGATGCTGTGAAAGTGCTACACTCAATATGCCAGAAAATTTGGAAAACTCAGCAGTGGCCACAGGACTGGAAAAGTTTAGTTGTCATTCCAATCACAAAGAAAGGCAATGCCAAAGAATGCTCAAACTACCAAACAATTGCACTCATCTCCCACGCTAGTAAAGTAATGCTCAAAATTCTCCAAGCCAGGCTTCAGCAATATGTGAACCGTGAACTTCCAGATGTTCAAGCTGGTTTTAGAAAAGGCAGAGGAACCAGAGACCAAATTGCCAACATCTGCTGGATCATGAAAAAAAGCAAGAGAGTTCCAGAAAAACATCTATTTCTGCTTTATTGACTATGCCAAAGCCTTTGACTGTGTGGATCATAATAAACTGTGGAAACTTCAAGAGATGGGAATACTAGACCACCTCACCTGTCTCTTGAGAAATTTGTATGCAGGTCAGGAAGCAACAGTTAGAACTGGACGTGGAACAACAGACTGGTTCTAGGAAAAGGAGTACTTCAAGGCTGTTATTGTCACCCTGCTTATTTAACTTATATGGTACATCATCTTTGGAAGAAAAACAAGATTGCTGGCAAAATATCAATAACCTCAGATATGCAGATTTTTCTGGCAGAAAGTGAAGAGGAACTCAAAAGCCTCTTGATGAAGGTGAAAGAGGAGACTGAAAAAGTTGGCTTAAATCTCAACATTCAGAAAACAAAGATCATGGCATCTGATCCCATCACGTCATGGGAAATAGATGGGGAAACAGTGGAAATAGTGTCAGACTTTATTTTGGGGGGCTCCAAAATCAGTGAAGATGATGAATGCAGCCATGAAATTAAAAGACACTTACTCCTTGGAAGGAAATTTATGACTACCCTAGATAGCATATGGAAAAGCAGAAACTATTTTGCCAACAAAGGTCCCTCTAGTCAAGGCTGTGGTTTTTCCAGTTGTCATGTATGGATGTGATAGTTGGACTGTGAAGAAAGCTGAGCACTGAAGAATTGATTCTTTTGAACTATGGTGTTGGAGAAGACTGCTGAGAGTCCCTAGGACTGCAAGGAGATCCAACCAGTCCATTCTGCATATCAGCCTTGTGATTTCTTTGGATGGACTGATGCTAAAGCTGAAACTCTAGTACTTTGCAAAGAGTTGACTTGTTGGAAAAGACTCTGATGCTAGGCGGGATTGGTGGCAGGAGGAGAAGGGGACGACAGGGGATGAGATGGCTGGATGGATTCACTGACTCGATGGACGTGAGTCTGAGTGAACTCTGGGAGTTGGTGATGGACAGGGAAGCCTGGCGTGCTGCCATTCATGGGGTCACAAAGAGTCGGACACGACTGAGCGACTGAACTGAACTGAACTGAACTGAGCTTCAGGAAGGAAATGCCTTTTGCCTCCAGGGAGGCAAAAAGCATGGGTCTTGGGTTTTCCTTGGGTTTAAAGGATCCACCTAGTCCCTTTTTAGCCTCTCCCTCTGCTGGCAATTTCTCAAGCCTAGCCTGTGAAATGTCTTTGAAGTGTCAAACAAAACACATTTGTCTTGGGTACTTTCCTTCATTTCATTACACGTGTCTGGTCCCTCTGTTCTCCGGGCCAGCTCCTAGGTGTCATTTTGACCTGACCAGTTCCAGGGAAGCCTGGACTCTCAAAATCTGGAGGACCTACCATCCCCCCATTACACCTCTGGTCCTCTGTGAATGGGCACATGTTTCACTATCTGATATAATGTGGAAGTGACGGTGTGATATTTGGGAATCTTACTTTGTTTCTTTTTCTTCTGGGGTGACACCACCATCTGCACAAAGCTGTCTGAACATGAACATGTGGGTAATTTTGATGTGGCCCAAACTCCCCCAATGAATGTACTTTCAGGTTGGTTTTCTTCTTTTATATTTTGCTTTTGTAAACAGACATAGGATCCCATCAGTTGTATGTAGTGAGAAAGTGAAAAAAGCATGCAGACTTAGCTGGATGGAGATCTAGTAGTAAGGTAGCACTTTAGCTGGAAATGGAAATTTCAGCCAGAATCTGAAAAGTATGTCCTGGAAAGAGAAGAGGGACTCAGGCCTGAGCACACTACTCCACGCTGGAGCCTCAGGCTCTGACAGCTGTACCTGCCGGGGTCTTCATGGGACAATCCATGCAGGACACGATCCTGCAGAGAATTTTCTTTGCCTTTCCATTCACGTTGGCAATTGCATGCTTTGCTTTTGCTTCTACATGCAGTTTTACCTTTCTGCCAGACAGTTTGGTTTCTTCTTTGATTTTTGCCCCTTGTACAAACCATTACAATATTTCTTATCTAAATAGAATTTGGCAGGGGGACAGGGGGATGGGGTAGGCAGGGGTGAGAGTGAGGGGATGGGGCCACACTGAACAGCATGTGGGGTCATATTTCCCTGTTGGGGATAGAACTCGTGCCCCTGCAATAAAAGCACAGAGTCCTCCTCCCAATCTACCAGGCAAGTTCCTGGAATTGATTTAATGAAAGCCATCTAATTAAGAGGAATTTTGGGGTGACGTTTTACATTTTATATTGTGACCAGTGGTTATAGTTCATACAATTTTATAGTTTTGTGATTTTATTAGCTTAAAGAGTTTTTGGGGTGTCTTTTTTGTTTTTAAAGCTAAAAACCGTTTTTTAATTTCATGGAAAAAAAAAAATTGTAGAATGTTCGAAAGGGTAGAGGCTTTGTTCTGAATGTGAGCACTTTGCCCCACTGAACCGAATGGTAAGAACATTTGTAGAAGAGACACACAGTGAAAGGTACATCTTTTTATTTAGTGACATAAGAGCAGCCATTGTGTGAATTATTGGTTGGTATTTAGAGACAGGCCGTTTTGAGCTAAACTCCTTATTCCTTTTTTCAGCCCTTGAGTAATAATCAGAAGCTTTCTCTGAAGAGAGTGGGGTCATCTGTCAGACTCCTAGGTATCTACCAGCCAGAAGGGCTGGGATTAAATGCAGCAGCTGGTAGATATGGGATGGGGCAAAAAATCACCTTGTCCCTTTGTTCTGCCTGGAGAGATGCTTGTCCTGGTGCCAGTGGGGCCAAAGCTGTGACTTTGTGGCCAGAGAATGTCTCTGACCCTGCCATGGTTTCCCTGAGGATAGAGGGACAGCAGTGTCTCCCTGGTTCCTTGGCCAGAGAAGGACCCTCCCCCACTTACTGTCTGCCATCCCCCCAGGAATCGTTCTGGCCTAGGTTCTTCAGGATGGCCATCCAGGCCCCATCACAATTCCTGGAGCTGGCCAGCCAGAGCCCACTGCAGAATAAGTCCTTGGCCTTTGCAGCTCTGGAGGAGCTGCCCATTGAGCCCTTCCTGTGGCTGTTTACAGCAGCCTTTGCTGGGAAGCACACCCAGGCCTTGAAGGTGATGTTGCAGGCCTGGCCCTTACCCTGCCTCCCTTTGGGGGCCCTGATGAAGGACAACCATCCTCATCTGGAGGCCTTGCAGGCTGCGCTCGATGGCCTGGACATCCTTCTTGCTCAGGAGGCCTGCCCCACCTAAGGTGAACCTGGCAGAGTGGTGGGGACTGGGGTGTGAGCAAGATGCAGCCAGGGCAGGAGGATGATGGGTCACCTGAGAACAGGCAATCGGGTGTACAGGACTGGCTGAGGGGAAGAGGGGACAAAAGGCACATGGGCCCACCCTCCCAGGGTCCCTTAGTGTGGGAACCAAGGTGGGGCGCAGAAGCCAGAGGATCTGTGGTGTGTGGAGTGCAGAGCCCTCACAGGATCCTAGTGCCCGTCAGCCTCTGCACAGCTCAGCATGTCCCCCACCTCCCCACAGGCAATGGAAGTTGCAGGTGCTGGATTTGCACCAGAACTCCCACCAGGACTTCTGGACCCTGTGGTCTGGCATCTTGGCCAGCGTTTGCTTGCTGATGGAGCCCAACCCAGCCCAGCCTATGCAAGAGAGGCACAGATGGATGCACAGATGGGGCTGAAGCCAGTGCAGGTGCTGGTCGACCTGTGCCTCAAGGAGGACACTCTGGATGAGATCCTCAGCTATCTGCTGAAAAAGGCCAAGCAGAGGAGGAGACTGCTGTGGCTACACTCCCAGAAGCTGAGAATCTTCACCATGGCCATGCAGAGCATCAGGAGGATCCTGAAGATGGTGCAGCTGGACTCCATCCAGGACCTGGAGGTGAACTGTACCTGGAAGCTGGCCACACTGGGCAGGTTCGAGCCTCACCTGGGCCGGATGGGCAACCTGCGCCTGCTGCTGGTATCTTGCATCCAGGAGTTGCCACACACTGCCCCCGACCAGGAGGAGCACTGCATCGGCCAGCACACCACCCAGTTCCTGAACCTGTCCCACCTTCAGAAACTCTACCTGGACTCCATCTCCTTCCTCGAGGGCCACCTGCACCAGGTGCTCAGGTGAGATGTGACGCCAGCTCTGCAGACAAGAACAGGCCTCTCTCATTTCGTTACCCTCAAGTTGTCTGCTCTGTGTGCTCTGGGTACATTGCCAGGGTGCACGGGCATCTCTTTAGTCCTCATGATGCTGCCGCTTTGTCCCCAGGCATCTTGTCAGGTCACCTCCCTGGTTAGAGTCAGAGGCATGGCCTAGGTTAGATGCCGCCAAAGGGGACTTTTGCTGGGAGTCTGCACAGTAGGGGTCAGGTGTGATGCCCTTGGAAATTCTTTCCGAGAGAGTGATGTCTTAGCTGAGATGATGACAGATAACTAAGCGAGAAGGACATTGGTCCATTAGCCGTGAGATTTGAAGTCCAAAGCTCTGTCTCTCCCTCCCACCTGCCGCTTCTGTCCTGAGCTGTTCTGGGCTCCAGGTGAGCTGTGGAAAATGGGTGATTCTGGGGATAACAAGGAGGGATCAGTCCAGTTCAGTTCAATCACTCAGTCCTGTCCAACTCCTTCTGACCCCATGAATTTCAGCACACCAGGACTCCCTGTCCATCACTAACTCCCAGAGTTCACTCAGACTCACATTCACCAAGTCAGTGATGCCATCCAGCCATCTCATCCTCTGTCGTCCTCTTTTCCTCCTGCCCCCAACCCCTCCCAGCATCAGAGTCTTTTCCAGTGAGACAACTCTTCACATGAGGTGGCCAAAGTACTGGAGTTTCAGCTTTAGCATCATTCTTTCCAAAGAACACCCAGGGATGATCTCTTTAGAATGGACTGGTTGGATATTCTTGCAGTCCAAGGGAATCTCAAGAGTCTTCTCCAACACCACAGTTCAAAAGCATCAGGATCAGGAGGGGGAAATTGTGGCTCCTAAAAAGTCCAGAGAAGAGAAAAAAATCAAATGAGCATCACTGTTGAAGTGGCTCCAATCTCTTTAAGTCCAAATTACAATTATTATTTTCCTCTAAGACTTCTGAATACAGAGGAAATCCTCAGTAACAGGTTATCAGTATGCCTTAAACACAGAGATAAAAACTGAGAGGATGCAGCCTATTCTGTCACTATGAATAAGTTGCATTGATTCCCTTTTTGGCAGCTGTAAACTCCAAGCATTAGAAATAAAAACATTCCCTGAGAAACCAGAAGAACAAAGAGAAAAAAAAAAAATTGTAGGTGGTGATGGACAGTCTGTGGCCCTGAATACCTGAATATCTGGGGATATTCACCCAGGGATCATCTGTAACTGCTGGGACCCAGCAGCCCATGTCCACTCCATCCAGCCTGCTGTTTAATTCAACTATTCGTGTCCTGTAAAAATATCTTAATTCCTTTGAACAAAATACTAGTAATCTGAAATAGACAAATAACATTTCTTTACTGTTTGTTTTCCACATTGAAAATAGTTCATCATTTTGTGCAGGAGTAGGTCATACCCATGTGAACATGACCTTCTCCCATGAAGACCCTCTGCCTTCCTGTCAAGAATGGTGAGAGGCCAGCTCCAAGCCAGTGAGATCTCCTGTGTTCCGATGAAATAGGCCTCTCCTCCCCATATCCCTCTGCCTAACATCGCTGCCCCTGGGACTGCCTACCCTGTCTTTCCCCAGGTGACTGAAGACCCTTCTGGAGACCCTGAGGATCACCAACTGCCTGACTTCAGAGTCAGACCTGATGCACCTGTCCCAGTGCCCCAGCGTTAGCCTGCTGAAGGACCCATGCCTCAGCAGGGTTGACCTGACCAGCCTCATCTTGGAGCCCCTGCAGGTCCTGATTAAATGGACCTCCACCACCATGCAGGAGTTGGAACTGGATGAGTGTGGCTTCATGGACAAGTTCAGGACCGTCCTGCCCTCCCTGAACCACTGCTTTCAGCTCACCACCTTCAGCTTCTACAGCAACCTCATCTCCATGGCCATGCTGGAGAGCCTGCTGCACCACACTATGGTGCTGAGCAAGCTGAGCCATGTGCTGTACTCTGCACCCCTGGAGAGCTATGAGGATGTGCGTGGCACCCTGTCCCTTGGCCTCCTGGCTCAGCTGCACACCCAGCTCAAGCCGCTGTTGTGCAAGTCTGGGCGGCCCAGCATGGTCTGGGTCAGTGCCAGCCCCCGTCCACACTGCGGTGACCAGATCTTCTATGACACCGAGCTCATCCTGAGCCCCTGCTAAGTTTCAGGCCCTGTACCCAGCACTGGGACACTGCCACCCAGACTTCAGTGCATCTAGAAGGAACACAAACCACAGTTTCAGACAATTGTTCAGTGCATGTGGGAAAAGGAAAGGTGATTTAGAGTGGGCAGGGGGAGGACTTCGTGGGACTTTTGGAGAAATGTGTTCCTACAAATTTAGAAATGTGAATCTGAATTTTGGAGGGGGAATTGTGGGCTTGGGAGGTTGATGGGGTCATTACCCCTCTGTTGGGTTGTTACAAAGAAATAAAGGGAACTTCAATGTCAATCATTTGGTGTCCTCTGTGATCTGTGACCATGATTTTCCCCTTTAAATTCATGACTCTCCTGTTAGTGGTTATGTAAAAGGCCCTGAGCATGAGTGGGGCCTAGATACTCTCTGATAGGCAAGGATTGGCTATAGGAGTTCAGGGCACCATTTATCCACTCCCTGTGCTTCTTATTTCCAGGGCATTCACCTCCTCACTTATTTCTGAGGCTGTTCAATCTGTCATCATATATGATGTGTGTCCTCAGGGCCTGGAACAAACTAAGTGTCCAGGAGTGAGCACCACTGGAGGGAACCTTCTTCCAAGGGATGCTTGCTGCTAACACCACTCAGGCCCTGGACTCAAGCATTTTCCCCAGTGGATCCAGCAGATGCAAAGCCTCAATCTTAGACCCTGGACATGCCAAGACAGGTTCACTGTGCAAAGTCAGGTCCAGAGTCCTGGGCGATATTCACCAGCAGACCATCTGGAGCCTCTGGGACCCACCAGCCTGTGCCCATCTTCCCACTGTTCAGTCATGTCTGACTCTTTAGGACTCCATGGACTGTAGCCTGCCAGGCTTCTCTGCCCATGGAACTCTACAGGTGAGAATTCTGCAGTGGGTAGACATTCTCTTTTCCAGGAGATCTTTCCAACCCAGGGATTGAAGTTGGGTCTCCTCCATTGCAGGCAGATTCTTTACCATCTGAGCTGCCAGGGAAGCCTCCAGTTTCTAAGAGACAACCCAACATCCCTGAATCCATTGTCTAAATGTGCTTTTATGCCGCTAATATTGCCACAGGTTTAATTTTGTTTTTACATTAAGCAAAACTTTCACACATAATTATGTATTCAAAGGCTGACAGAAATTCATTCCCAATCGTCAAAAAGAGTCACTTCCGAGTTCAGTATTTCAGTGTTGAGTGTAACTTGGCATTTGTATCCTTGGTATGATTCATATGTAACTTAAAAAAAAAAAAAAAAAAAAAAATCCTTTAGTTTTTACATTAAGCCACATTTTAAAGATAAAACTTGCTCCAAATCCTGGTTCTCTGAAAACCTGGCAGCACTAAGGCTTTTAACTAATTCTCTTTGCCCATCAGAACTCTTTGCTGAGACCAAGTCCTCTAAGATTCAGAGAAGATTTAGCAACTAAACAAAATAAGAGCACCCCTTCAGAGTGGAGGGCTCCAACTATACCCCTTTTTGTGACCAAAGGAGCTGGGACTCACATGGAACATCCAAATTTTGATCTAAGGATGTCCTGGAAATTAGCATCATCTTGATTTGAGCTTTCCTGGTGGCTCAGATGGTGAAGAATCCACCTTCAATGCAGGAGACACATGCTTAGTCTGTGAATTGGGAAGATCTCCTGACGAAGGGAGTGGCTACCCACTCCAGTACTCTTTCCTGGAGAATTCCATAGAGGACTCTGTTGGGCTACAGTACATAGAGTCAAAAAGAATCAGACCAGACTTACTAACACTTTCACTTCACCTTTACTACTGTGGGTAAGCAAGTGCTACAAGTCATCGTTGATTGAGTTTTTCAATGTGTCATGATCCCTTAAGTTTCAGTCTCTCTCTGTCCCACCCTTGCATTTAAACTGTGAAGCCATCCTTTTATGATGTCTTACTCAGGGAATTAGAACTGAGACCAGAAGCAGCAAGAAGCCAGACACATTGCACTGATTACCTGAGGATGGAGGTGGAGTGTGAAAGAGCCAGCTTAAAAACAAATATTAAAAATAACTAAGATCATGTCATCTGGCCCCATTACTCCATGGCAAATAGAAGGGGAGAGGGTGGAAGTACTGACAGATTTCTTCTTCTTGGTCTATACAATCACTACAATGGTGATTACAACCATGAAAACAAAAAATAGTTGCTTCTTGGCAGGAAAGGTATGACAAATCTAGACAGTGTATTGAAAAGTAGAGACGTTTCTCTGCTGACAAAGGGCTGTATAGTCAAGGCTATGGCCTTCCTAGTGGTCATGTGAGAGCTGGACCATAAAGATGGGAAAGTGCCATAGAATTGTTGCCTTCGAGTTGCAGTGCTGGTGAAGACTCCTGAAAGTCCCTTGGACAGCAAGGAAATCAAAGCAGTAAATCTTAAGGGAAATCAACCCTGAATACTGGTTAGAAGGACTGATGCTGAAGCCGAAGGTCCACTATATTTGTCATCTGATGTGAACAGCTGATTGACTGGAAAAGTCTCTGATACTGCACATGATTGAGGGAAGTAGAAGAGGGCAACAGAGAATGAGATGGCTGGACGGCAACACCAATGCAATGGACATAAACTTGGGGAAACTTCAGGAGATAGTGAGGGACAGCAAGGTCTGGCATGCTGCAGTCCATGGGGTTTCAGATACAACTGGGCAAATGAACAACAACTATCTCTTGAGATAAAGCTGTTCCAGGGAGCATAGAAGAGAAAAAGGTTTGTGAGAACAATGGAAGCACCAAGCTCTCCTCTAGAGATGGAGGAAGTCAGTAGAGGCTGGCCACCAGGATTAATGCCCCCTTTAAGGTGTGCCATCTGGGCACCTTGTAGAATCCACTTCTCACACAGCCCTGATCTGTAGGCCAGCAGGCATCAGCCTGTGTCTTGAGGGCCTGATCTCCTCCTGGGTAGCAGGTTCTCAGTTGGTGTGACATGCCCAGCCCTGTTGGCGGGACACTCAGGCTGACCACATGTCACTCCACTGCCACAAGCCCCAGGGAGCTTCCTCCTTGACCACAGCAATGGACCTGGACTGGATTTGGCCTTAGGGTTGTCCATGGAAGGAAAGATAGGAACAGGTCATGTCTTTCTGTTTTTGTTTCTTTTTTTGGCCAAACAATGCAGCTTGCAGGATCTTAGCTCACCAACTAAGGCTAGAATCCACTCCCTCAGCAGTGAAAGTGCAGAGTCCTAACCACTCCGGGACTACCAGAGAGTTCCCAGTAGGTAATTTCTTGAGCCTGGCAGATGGCCCAGAAGTCTGATGTTGGTTGCTATGGGACAGGCTTTGATGAAGTCACCAAACATTCCTCTCTCCCTGACCTCTGGGAGCCCTGTGACCATGGCTCATATTATGGAAACTTCTGGAGGTAGAGAGAACTGAAGAACGACATACCCTTCTCCAGTCATATTCCTTCCCTGGCTACAGACCCAAATGCTTTCCAATAAATTCATCTGCTCTCAACCCATCTACTAAGCATGCTGTCCTCCTTCCTGGAAACCTTCCCTGCAGAAGGGGTTAAACTCATGTCCTCTGATTCTTCCTAACCTGATATGTGAAGGGTTTTCTATACATCTGGTGATAAGCTTTAATGTGTTCTGCTGGACAGCTGAGTTTTTTTGTTTGTTTGTTTGTTTTTTTTTTTTTTTTTGTTAAAAGACATACTCCCCTTCACATCCAGGATGGTTTGAACACAGGCCTCACTCTGTTCTCAAGGTTCTGTCACTCACAGTCTAGGAGAGAAGTAACAAAAATTGGAGCCAGAAAGAGAGATGGGTGGGGACCTTTAGCAGCAGTGGTCTGCAAGAACTGGTCCACAGGAGCAGGCTGCATCCTGGAAAATCTGGATGGGTGGGCATTTGTTGATGAGTGGGAGTCACCAGGGAGCTGAGTCACAGCCTGCAAACACCCTACCTGTCCTTGAGGTGAGCTCTCTCTAGAGACTCCTGATCTAAAGAACATGTTAAAGTACGAAGGTGGCCACCAGAAATACCACAGAATTAAAAAACAGGAAATTGTTTTCTCCCAGTTCTGGAGGCTAGAAGTCTAGGATCAAGGTGTTGACAGTGTGGTGTCTCTGGAGTTCTCTTTCCTTGATGTGTAGACAGCTGCATTCACCTGTCCTCCTGTCCCTTTATGTCCAAGCACCCTTGATGTCTTGTGTGTCCTAATTTCCTTTTTTTTTTTTTTTTTTTCTGGCCATGCTGCTTCACTTCAGGATTTTAGTTTCCAGAACAAGGATTGAACATGGGCCCTTGGCAGTTAAAGCTCTGAGCTCTAACTGTGATGCCAGGCAATTCCCCTCTGTCTTTATACAGATAACATGAGATTGGATTAGCGCCCACCCTAGTGACCTGATTTCAATTTGATCACCTCATTAAAGGTATTAGCTCCAAAATGGTTACATTCCAAAGTGTAGGGGGTTAGGACTTCTACAGATAATTTTTTTAATAAATTAATTTATTTGACTGCACCATGTCTTAGTTGTGGCATGTGGGGACTTCGGTCTTCCTGGCAGCACGTGGGATCTAGTTCCCTGACAAGAGACCAAAGCCCAGCCCCCTGCACTTGGAGTGCAAAGTCTTAGCCACTGGACCATTGTGAAATTCCCCTCAACATATGGATTTTGCAGGACACAATGAAGACCAAAACAGGGCTGATGGTAGGGTGATTTGCTGGGCTACACATTTTCACCCTAACTGCTCCTTAGAAATATCTGAGACCTTGAATAATGTTGACTCCCTGGTCCCATTCCTGAAGATACTGATTCTGTGGGTATGGAGTAAGATCGACAGAACCAATCAGAAAGTCAGTACTCTTCAAAAGCTCTCTAGTACTCACTGTTTATGGTGGATTCTTTACCTCTGAGCCACCAGAGATCATTTTCCCCAAAGTATTGGAGGATTTTACACCCTGGGATTCACTTCACTTCAGAATTAAATGAGGCAAACATTCAACTTTCAGATTCCAAGGACCCTCTTCTGGCAATTTGAGTTTCTTAGGTGTGATATGCAGCCCTGGAATCTCTATGTTTAACAATGTCCCAGGTGATTCTGAGATTTGAGCAATTTTTAGAAGCATATGAAACTGAAAATGTTAGTTGGCCAGTTGTGTTCAACTCTTTGCAAACCCATGGATAGTAGCTCCTCAGGATTCTCTGTCCATTGAATTCTTCAGGCAAGAATACTGAATAGCCATTCCCTTCTCCAGGAGGTCTTCCTGACCCAGTGATCAAACCCCGGTTTTCTGTACTGTAGGCATATTTTTTACTGTGTGAGCATCAGGGAAGCCTAGAAGCATAAATAACTAGTCAAATTTTTCCTTCCTTTCCCCTAAGTTTTTGCAAGCATTTAAAAATTGACATCCAAAATGTTTTTGTTGTAAGTATAAACACTATAAAGGATGTAGCTTTTGGCATACAATAAAAATAAATCCTTTAAGCAAATAAAACTAGGAATTCCCTGGTAAACCATTGATTAGTGCTCAATGCTTCCACTCTGGTGACTTGGATTCAGTCCCTGGTCAGGAAATTAAGATCCTGCAGGAAGTCTCATTGTGTGTCCATAAGTAAATAAAACTGTTAATATCATGCTTTCAAATATATCCAGAAGAATGTAAATAACATAGAGTTTTTTTAAATATTTATTTTTATTTACTTATTTGGCTGCCTGGCGTCTTAGTTGTGGCATGCAGGATCCTTTGTGGCTTCTACTGTCCTCTGGCATGTGGGATCTTAGTTCCCCCAACCACGGATCAAGCCGATATTCCCTGCATTGGAAGGCAGATTCTCAACCACTGGAACACCAGGGAAGTCCCTAGCCTGGGTTTTGATACTCACCAACATTGGAGAAGGACATGGCAACCCACTTCAGTATTTTTGCATGGAGAATGCCATGCACAGAGGAGCCTGGATGGCTACAGTCCATGGGGTCACAAAGAGTCAGACACAACTGAGCAACTAAGCACAGCACTCATCATCAACTGTCTTAAAACATTATAAAACGAGTTCTTTCTAATGGTCAGGTTTTTGTTTTCCTGCTTCACTGAGATGTAATAGGCATATATTGTGTAAATTTCAAGTGAACACATGTTGATTTGATAAGAAAGGTATTTTTGATATTATATCTGGTTACAGCACTTGAGATCACGTTCATTAGTGAACTTCATTTTTGTTCTAATTCAGTGACTGTTACCTTATAAGGAATGGAAATACACATATTTCTTCTCTGAAACCCTCCCTCCCCCTTATGAATTTGTGTGTAGAGGGCTGTAAAGACAGTGGGAGGGAAAGCTTGAGATAGAATCTATGTGGTGTAAAGAGGAAGAAGAGAGAAGAGGGCGAATGAGGGAGGAAAGGATAAGAAGGGGACAAGGCTGTGATCTGACACCACTGATGTGTTTTAAGAAAGCATGAGCCCCTACCTGGAAAAAGCTCCTGAGGTTCAGCATGAAGATCCACAGTGAGGACCCTGGGAATCCAGCGAGTGCTAAGTCTTCAAGTGCAGATCACTTGGGAATAAGCTTGATTCCTGCTCCCCTCACCCTGCCCCCAGACCCCCACCCACCAATCCACCCACCTTGCCCCTGGAAGAGAACAGGGATGTGGTGTTTGCAGCTGGAGAATTTTCTGGCATTGGAAGAGGACCCCTGCCTTTTTGGGTTCCTGACATCAGCCTGTGGAGAAGGCAATGGCACCCCACTCCAGTACTCTTGCCTGGAAAATCCCACGGATGGAGGAGTCTGGTAGGCTTCAGTCCATGGGGTCACTAAGAGTCGGACACGACTGAGCAACTTCACTTTCACTTTTCACTTTCACGCATTGGAGAAGGAATGGTGGCCCACTCCAGTGTCCTTGCCTGGAGAATCCCAGGGACTGGGGAGCCTGGTGCACTGCAGTCCATGGGGTCACACAGAGTCGGACACAACTGAAGCGACTTAGCAGCAGTAGTAGCAGCAGACATCAGCCTGAGCTCTGTTGGAATAGCTGTGTGGACCACCTTCCTCTGCCCTTAAGCTATTGAACCACAAATAACTCACGATGCAGATAAATTAGAGATAAGGTGGTGGGCTTCTGAATGCCAGAGAGGAAAGTGGGGACTCTCACTACACTGAGACCTGGAAAACAGCCCCTGGGTGGGGCCCTGAAGCCCCATCCACATTCTTTCCTCTCTCTAAAAATTTGGTAGAAAGGTTTCTAGTTGAAAGATCCTACAGGGAATAACTAACTGGTTCAGAAACCTGATTGGAGCCTGGTTTGGATACTATGGATTGGATTAGAATGGGTTTTAAAAGGATTGGAATATCCTGATCCAGCCTCACTGAGAAAAGGCTTTTGGAGTTCCACTGACACAGGACACAGGAAGAGGTACTGGTATTTCCAGAGAAATCTCTCTGGGATGTGGATACAAAGACACTCCAACCTCACCCTCCACTGGGGCTAAACACTGGGAAGTGTTTAGCTGCACTGAGTCAACTGGACTTCAGGAACTGGTGAGCCATGGGGTTTGGAATGCTTCATTTTGTTCTCTGAAGCCATGAGTCTGCAAAATTTCTCTGTAAAGGGCTAGAGAGTAACCAGGCATTAAGGGCCATCCGATTTCTGCCATTAGCAGTGTGAAACAGCCTCAGACAGCAGCAAATGATTACAGCTGTGTTCCAATAAAACTTTATTTGTGACACTGAAATTGTATATCATATAATTTCCACATGTCACAAAATATTCCTTTGTTTCCCCCCAAATTTAAAAAAAAAAATAAAAATATTAAACGTATTTTAAAAAAAAAAAAAAAAACAAAACATAAAAAGCATTCTTAGCTTGCTGGTTGAGAGAAAAAACAAACAGGAGGCAAGCCAATTTGTTAATCTCTATATAAATAATTTGCCTATATAATTCAGCTGGCATCCCATTAATGGCTTGTGACATGAATTTAGCAGGCTGCATTCTGCTTGTGAAAAGTAGATATATTCATTAAATCTAAGATGACATCAGCTGTAAGATACAACATTATTCCTTATTATTATTATTATTATTTTTTGGCCACACCCTGTGGCATGTAGGATCATAGGTCCCTGACCAAGGATTGAACCCTGCCCTCTGGCATGGAAGTGAGAAGTCTTAAATACTGGATCACCAGGGAAGTCCCACAGCATTATTTTTCTTACCACTATCAAGTATGTATTTATATACATATGTATGCGTGTGTGCTCAGTTGCTTCAGTCATGTTTGACTCTTTGCAACCCTATTTAATGTAGCCTACTAGGCTCCTCTGTCCATAGGATTCTTCAGGCAGGAATGCTGGAGTGGGTTGCCATGCCCTCCTCCTGAGGGCCTTCCTGACCCAGAGATGGAAACTGCATATCTTATTTCTTCTGAATTGGCTGGTGGGTCCTTTACTGCTGCTGCTGCTAAGTCGCTTCAGTCCTGTCCGATTCTGTGCGACCCCACAGACGGCAGCCCACCAGGCTCCCTCGTCCCTGGGATTCTCCAGACAAGAACACTGGAGTGGGTTGCCATGTCCTTCTCCAATGCATGAAAGTGAAAAGTGAAAGTGAAGTCGTGTCCGACTCTTAGCGACCCCATGGACTGCAGCCTACCAGGCTCCTCCATCCATGGGATTTTCCAGGCAAAAGTAGTGGAGTGGGGCGCCATTGTCTTCTCCGCCTTTACTGCTAGGGCCCCCATTTACACACAGCCAAACTATGATATGCTACTGATAAAATGTGATCCTGTATCAGAAATGGTCAAATGTAAACTTTAGAATGTTCCTTAATGTCAATAAAACATGTCGATGGCATGGAAGCTATCAACAAACGTATTATATGGAGAGAAATTGTGTTACAACCCTTTTATTTCAATGACAACCACTGCCCCTGTCAGCATCCAGCTAAATACTGGCTGACTTTCTCCCTGCATGATAGTTTTAAATCATGAAGATTTGGATTTTATGAAATGCTTGGAGAAATTGCTTCTCAGCCTTTTAGCTAAGATCAAGTGGAAGTACCTGGGAAGCCAGGAATTAGTGGGTCAAGCCTGTGGTACTGATAAATGATTGTATTAAAACACTGTTTATTTTTGCAGCAGACATGTAACACTGACAGATGCCACATGTTCTATAGCTGCTGAGTTGCCAGCATGAGGCAGGTTGAAGTTTTGCCATTAGAACTTTCTGGATTTTTTTTTTTTTTTTCTGATCCATGGATAGTCTGGTGCCTTCTGGACTCAGAGAGTGAAGGGAGTGAGGGTACTCCCAAGGGACAGTGGGAGGCTCTTTTGGACATTTTATGTATGTCAGCATTTCTGAGTGAGACTGGAGATCTATAAGAAAATTGTGCCTACCAGCTCTCCCGCAGAGTTTAATAGGAGTGCTGGGGCCACCAAAGGGAGACAAGGCAAAAGTGGGGGATGGAGAAGGAAGTTTAAAACTGTAATGTCACTTAACTGATTTTGAGGTGTTTCCTTATGTATAAAATAATGGTGTGAATAGTTATCTCAATGTTTCAGCCGATGATTAAATAAGATACTAATTTTATCTTTTGAAATAAATATAAACATCACCACTTATTTGCAGAGAATAAGTTCCAAGACCCCCAGGGGACATCTGTAACCTTACCTAGTATCAAACCCTATATACACAATGTTTTTGCTATACAATATACCTGCAATGCAGTTTATTTTACAGTAAGAGATTGGCAAGTAACTAATAATAACAAGGAAAGTGAAAGTGAAGTCACTCAGTAGTGTCCGACTCTTTGCAATCCCATGGACTGCAGCTTACTATGCTCCTCTGTCTGTGGGATTTCCCAGGCAAGAGTTCTGGAGTGGGTATCATTTCTTTCTGCAGAGGATCTTCCCAACCCAGGGATCAAACCCAGGTCTCAGGAATTGTAGGCAGACACTTTACCATCTGAGCCACCAGGGAAGGTATAATAATAACATAGAACAATTATAACAATATACTTTTATAAAAGTATTGTGAGTGTAGTCTCAATGTAAAAAGATATTATTGTACTAATTTAGTGATTTTTTTCACCCTAAGTACTTACTATGCTCTGTGTCCATAACTTTGCAGTTTGAGGTTTGACAGCAAAACTAACCCAGATTTCTTTTCTCTTCACATTCACCAAAGATCTTAGCAACCTCAGCATACAATGTTTTCTCTTTTTATATCAAATTGAGAACTTTGATCTTTTCACTTAAAGCCAGCACTTAATGGATTCTCTCTGGCATATCTAAATGGCCAGCATCACCCCACTTATGCTTTGGGGCCATTATTGAGTAAAATAAAGGTGACTTGGTCACAAGCCCTGTGACATCTCAACAGTCATTGTGGTAACCAAGTGACAAATGGGTAGGATGTGCAGGACTAAGGAATAATTCACATCTGGGCAGGAGGAAGAAAGATGGTGTGAGATTCCAACCACACTCCTCAGAATGAGATGCAATTTAAAACTTGTGAGTTAATTTCTAGAATTTTCCATTTAATATTTCGGTGAACAACTGAGGGCTAACTGAAATTGCAGAGAGTGACATCTGAGATCAGAGGGGATGACCTTTTCCTGTGATTACCTTTAGGTGGAAAAAGCACTAGAAGAAGGGGCCATTTGAAGTGAAAAGTGATTATAAAATGGCCCATCTCTTCCCATGTGAGGAAGCACAAGCACCACCATAACCTGAGAAAAAGACCAGAAGGTCCAAATCCAGATATGAGGATGATACATTGCTGAGGTTGTCTTTGTTGGAGTGGAGCACATCAATGAAGATGCTGAAACCCTCTTTGTCAGAGTGAGTTCAAGTTCAAAGCCAGTCATTTCTAACATTTTGAACAGAGTTACCAGGGACTCATCTTCAAGAAGAAAGAAAGGCCATGTGACTCCAGATCCCTCCTGCCTGTGGAAACCTTCAAATCGCAGGACCCCAGCAACAGAGCCAGCAGCTGCCTCATCAGCTTCTCAGTCTGAATGCAGAGAAAGAGACAGTCCTATTATTTCTGAGCCTTCATCTAAATCTGATTATAAAATGAGCTGTCTGCAACCTGTACTTCACAATTCAGAATTGCTCTCTCCTCAGCCTCACTGTCTATCTGGAGCTGTTCTGTCATTAGGAGGAAAGCATGAAGGTCCTCTTATTCAAAGTGATGTCCCACTTCAGATGTAAATTTTAACAGTGGGAATCCCAAAAGACCTAAACTCAGGGATAGAATCCCAGAGGGACCAGCCTCCACCAGGGGCCCTCCAGGAATCTCTCCTACAAAGAACATGATTGTGACCTTGGAAGATCTCCCGACCTCACCGAGCCATGTTCATGGTGAGGCTTCATTATCATGGACTCAGGCAAATGACTAGGCATGCTTCAGTCTTAAGGATCCAAACAGAATATGTAGTTTGGAAGGGCTGGAGAAAATGGACTCTTTTACTCTTGCAAGTCAGAGCAAGACTGTTGATCCCATGAAAGGAAATCTGATCATGTTACTTGATGACTTTTACTATGGACAGCATACAAGAGATGGGCAGCCAGAACAGAAGACTCACACAGCCTATAAATGCCTCATCTGTTTGAGAGTTCTAAAAAATGTCAAGTTATGACCCACGTGAGGAACCATCTGGAGCTTGAGAAGCAGAAAGGTGACAGCTGGGAAATCCACACTACCTGCCAGCACTGCCACCACCAGTTTCCCACCCCAATCCAGCTGCAGTGTAACATTGAAAGTGTCCATGCTTCCCTGGAGCCCTCCACAGTCTGTAAAACCTGTGAATTGTCCTTTGAAACAGATCAAGTTCTCTTACAGCACATAAAGAACAGTCACAAAACTGGCAAAATGCCCTATGTGTGCTGCATTTGCAATAAGATCCTCACCCTTTGCTGATGTAGAGGCACATTTTAGAACACAGCATGGAAACACGAACAATTTGCTTTGTCTGTTTTGCCCCAAAATTTTCAAACTGGCGACGTCCTTCATAAATCACCTTTGGAGGCACTGGAACAGAAGGGTCTTTCCATGTTCCAAGTGCTGGCTACAGTTTTTGAAGCTGAAGGAAAAGAAAGAGCACCAAACCAAGAATCATCAGTCATTCAAAAAGCCAGAGCAATTGCAAGGGTTGCCTCCTGAGACAGAGGTCATGATCTGAACTTCAGTTCAGCTGAGACTGAGAGAGGCATCATCCATCATTGTGAGGAACACTGACTCCCAAGTGCCACCCAGAAAAACTACAAAGAAGATTGACTACAAACATAAAATATTCCAGACATGTTGCAGCAAGGGATTTGAATAAAAATTATGTTCTACCCACCTCCAGAAATTAAAAAAAAAAGCCCATTGAGGTCCAGCCAGCTGTACATAAAGAACTTACTTGGCTTTTGTTGTTCAGTTGCTCAGTCATGTCTGACTCCCTGTGACCCTATGAACTTCAGTACACCAATCTTCCCTGTCCATCACCATCTCCTGAAGCTTGCTCAAACTCATTCCATTGGGTTGCTGATGCCATCCAACCATCTCATCCTCTGTCACCTCTTCTGTTCCTGCTTTCAATATTTCCCAGCATCAGGGTTTTTTCCAAAGAGTTGACTCTGACCATCAGGTGGCAAAGTATTGGAGCTTCAGTTCTTGCACTGAATATTCTGTGTTGATTTCCCTTTGGATTGACTGGTTGGATCTCCTTGCAGTCCAAGGGGCACTCAAGAGTTTTCTCCATTCTCAAGCACCACAGTTAAAAAAATCAAATCTTCAGCACTCAGTCTTCTCTATAGTCCAGCTCTTTCATCTGTATCTGACTCCTGGAAAATCATACCTTTGACTTTATGGACATTTGTTGGCAATGTCTCTGTCTTTTAATATGCTGTCTAGATTTGTCACAGCTTTTCTTCCAAGGAGTGAGCATCTTTTAATTTCAAGACCTCAGTAACCATCCACAGTTATTTTAGAGCCCAAGAAAATAGTCTTGCTTTACTATAACTGAAATTGTACTTGCTTTGTCTCTCCATCATCAAATACCTTTGAAATATCCATGTTCCTTCCTGGCTACTCTCTGCTTCCCAAACTAACCACTTCTCTGATCTAGCACCAGGGATTCATTTTTCTTTGTTTTAAACTTTAAATAAATAGAATTACACAGTAGTTTCTGTTCCCCTGGTCATGGTTTTCTTTTAAATAAGTGAGATGCATTCTTATTTTATGTAGCTGTGGAGCATTCTTTTTCATTGCTGGGTAGAACTCCCTTGGAGGAATGGGCATAGGCTTATATGTCCATTTTACTGTGCCTGAAATTTCAGGCTCTTATTTTGCCTTTTTGAATAAGCTATCTATGAACGTGTGTATATCTTTCATAGTAATTTCTCAGGGATAGCTATATCTGTATGTCTAGATATGAGATTTTCTGATAATGCATGTTGTAATGGTTTAGTTGCTAAGTGGTATTTGATTCTTGCAACCCCATAGACTCTAGCCCACCAGGCTCCCCTGTCCATGGGCTTTCCCAGGCAAGAATACCACAATGGGTAGGCATTTCCTTCTCCAGAGGATTTTCCTGACTCAGGGTTCAAACCTGGGTCTCCTGCATTGCAGGCAGATTTGTTACTGACTGAGCCATTCTAATATGCAGGTACAGTCAAATGCTCTTTCAAAGTGATTGACGTAATGTGTATTTCCACTAACAGTATCAGCATTTTCATTTCTACCAAACTTGGCATTGTCAGTCTGTTTCATCATATAACTGAGCAGAACCCTGCATGGCATTTCCAGGAACTGACCACCCCCACCTCAACCCCACCAATGTACCCTGTCTGTTATTTGTAAAAAAAAGTACAGGTCCTAGACCTTCCACAAGTTACAAAGAACAAATTTATTTAGAAATTAAAAATTTCAGAAACAAGAAAAAAAATTAAGCAAAACAAACAATAATTTGTTGTTGTGCAGTCGTGTTCACTCTTTGTGACCCCATGGACTGTAACACACTAGGCTTCTCTGTCCTTCTCCATCTCCAGAAGTTTGCTCAAGCTCAAGTCCATTGAGTCTGTGATGCCATCCAATCATCTCATTCACGGTCATCCTCTTCTCCTCCTGCCTTCAATCTTTTCCAGCATTAGGGTGTATTCTAATGAGCCGGCTCTTCCCATAAGGTGGCCAAAGTATTGGAGCTTCACTTTCAGCATCAGTCCTTCCAGTGAATATTCAGAGTTGATTTCCTGTAGGACAGACTGGCTTGATCTCCCTGCAGTCCAAGGGACTCTTGACAATATTCTCCAACACCACAGTTCAAAAGCATCAATTATTTGGTGCTTAGCCCTCTTTATGGCCCACCTCTCACATCCACATGTGACTAGGGGAAGAACCATAGCCTTGACTACACGTACCTTTGTTGGCAAAGTAATGTCTTTCCTTTTTAATATGCCATCTAGGTTTGTCACAATTTTTCTTCCAAGGAGCATGCATCTTTTAATTTTGTGGCTGCAGTTACCATCTGCAGTGACTGTGGACCTCAAGAAAATAAAGTCTGTCACTGTCTCCATTGTTTCCTCATCTATTTGCCATGAAGTGATGAGACCTTTGACTGTGTGGACCACAACAAACTCTGGAAAATTCTTAAAGAGATGGGAATACCAGACCACCTGACTGCCTCCTAAGAAATCTGTATGCAGGTCAAGAAGCAATAATAGAACTGGACATGGAACAACAGACTGGTTCCAAATAGGGAAAGGAGTACATCAAAATTGTTTATTGTCACCATGATTATTTAACTTATATGCAGAGTACATCATGAAAAATGCTGGGCTAGATGAAGCACAATCGAGAATCAAGATTGCTGGGAGAAATATCAACAACCTCAGATATGCAGATGGTATCGCCCTCATGGCAGAAAATGAAGAGCCTCTTGATGAGAGTGAAAGAGGAGAATGCAAGGTCTGGCTTAAAACTGAACATTAAAAAATGCAGATCGCGACATCTGGTCTCATCACTTCATGGCAAACCAATGGAGAAAAAGTGAAAACAACAGCAGATTTTCTTTTATTGGGCTCCAAAATCACTGTGAATGGTGAATGTAGCCACAAAATTAAAAGAAGCTTGCTCCATGGAAGAAAAGCAATGACAAACCTAGACAGCATTAAAAAAAAAAGCGAAGGCATCACTCTACTGCCCAAAGTTCTTATAGTCAAAGCTATGGTGGCTCAGAGAGTAAGGAGTTCATATGCAATGCAGAAGACCTGGGTTTGATCATGGGAAGAACATCCTTGTAGTCCAGTGGTAAGACTCTGTGCTCCCAAATTAGGGAGTCCCAAGTTCATTCCCTGGTATATTAGATCCAACATACTGCAACTTAAAATACCACATGGGAACAATGAAAAATCCTGCATCCCACATACTACAATAAAGATTGAAGAGCCCTTGTGCTGCAACTAAGACCAAGCACAGCCAAGTGAATGTATACATATGGGTTAGGACTTGATGCTTTCACTGCCAATGGCCAGGGCTCCACACATTGTTGTGGAATTAAGATCCCACAGGTTCCATGGCCTGGCCAAACAAAAACCCAGATAGATCATTGAGGAGGAAACAACTCCCAACATTTGAAAACAAGGCAGTATAACTGCAAACAGGCTGAGGATAGAGTAAGGATTGCCAGGAACCCAAATTGCAAAAGTGGCACCTCTGTAATACACAAGCCTCTTTAATGTTGTGGTATAGGCTCCTCCTACTCCTGCTTCTGAACCTAAATAACTTGTACCTCCTAAGAGAAATTTTTATGGATAAAAGAAAATATTTGAGCTGAATGATATTGAAAATAGCAAATTTTTTGCAGACAGAGCTAAAGCAGTTTCATATATTAGCATGCATTATGTTTGAAAAGAAGAAAGGCTGGCAAAACAATGATCTAAGTCAGTGCGATTCATGGAAGTTTCTGCAGCAATAGAAATTTTTTAAATCACTGTTACATGTATTCCCTAATAAGGACAATCAACTTTTCACAGATATAAATGCATATTTTTCTCTTCTGTGAGGTGACCTGTTTATATCCTTTATCAGATTTTTCAGATGGAGCATTCATCTTGTAGGATTTTTTTTTTGGCCTTTCTATGAGGCTTCAGTTGGAGGCTTTTAGGGATCTTAGATCTTCAACCAGGGCTAGAATCTCTGCCCCCTGCAGTGGAAGCACAAAGCCTTAACTACCACATCACTAGGGAATTCTCAGTGAAAATGTTTTCTATCTCCTTGTCTAATATGTCACTTTGGAGATGTTAAAATATATCTAGTGTGACTAAGGTATTAAATCTTTGCCTGTGCTCAGTAGCTTCAGTCCTGTCCAACCTTTTGCCAGCCCATGGACTGTAGCCCACCAGGTTCCTCTGTTCATAGGATTCTTCAGGCAATAATACTGGAGTGGGTTGCCATTTCTCTTTCCAGGGGATCTTCCTGACACAGTGATTAAATTTGCATCTTTTATGTCTCCTGCATCAGCAGGCAGTTTCTTAACCATTAGCACCACCTGGGAAACCTATTAAATCTTTACTTTATTTAATTTAATTAATTTAAAACTAAAAAATATGGCTAGAAGAATCAGATCTTCCTTATACATGAGTTTCAATTAATTTGTATCCTCAGTAATTTGTGTGTGTCTTAGATATTTTCCTCAAGATAAGAGTCCATGCCCCTCCCTAAATGTAGGCTGGGTTTAGTGACTTGTTTCCAAGAACAGAATATGTCAGGGGGAAGGAGACAACTTTATAGCAGAGGAACTAGTGGTAAGTCATATTGATAGTATGAATCCTTGATGGGAAGTGATGAGAAAGATATATTGCCTTGGAGGTAGAGTTCTAAAAATATAAACCCCAGTGCAATCAGGAGAAATATATCAAACCCATATTGAGAGGCATTCTGCAAAATACCTGTCCCTGATAGACTCTTGAAAATTGTCAAAAGTCATGAAAAGCAAGGAAAGTTTAAGAAACTGCTATAGACCAGAGTAAGCTAAGGGAGGGATCTGTAGCTTTTTGGTGTATATCCTCATGCAGTTCAGTATCCTATATGGGAATATGAAACTGGAAAAGAACATCTATGGAAAAAAAAATGGTAATTTTTGAATAAAACCTTGAACTTAGTTAAAGTTACCCTGCTTAATGATGCTGGGATAAATATGAGGCTTAAAGGAAGTTATTTCATATATATACATTTTAGACATTGCAAGTATTTTCTCTATGTCACACTTCATTTTGAATTCACTGGAATGGAAATCTAAAGTATGGTATAATTAACTGAATGGAAATCTTCAAATACAAAGGATCAATAATTCAATAATATTTAGACTGTGTGATCTGACCATAATGCAATAATGAGAAACTGACAAAGAAATATCTTTTAAAATGTAATTCATTTGTAAAATATCAATAAATATATTAATACATAATATATATTTCCATGGAATTTTAAGGCAAGACTGCTAGAGCAGATTGCCATTATTTTCTCCAGGGCATCTTCCTGATTTGGGAATGAACCTGGGCCTCTTGTATCTCCTCCATTGGCTGGAAAATTCTTTACCAGTTGAGTGACCAGGGCAGCCCATACAATATATAATCTTTGTCTTAAGAAGATAATATTAGACTATACTTGGAAGTGAATGATAATGAACATACTATTCAGCAAAAATTGTGGGACACAGTTGAATTTGTACAGGGAAAATGATGGAAACAGAGACAGACTTTATTTTCTTGGCATCCAAAATGATTGTGGATGGTGACTGCAGCCATGAAATTAACAGATATTTGCCCCTTGGAAGAAAAGCTATGACAAACCTACACAGCATATTAAAAAGCAGAGACATTACTTTGCTGACAAAGTCTGTCTAGTCAAAGCTATGGTTTTTCCAGCAGTCATGTATGGATGTGACAGTTAGATCATAAAGAAGGCTGAGTGCTGAAGAATGGATGCTTTTGAACTGTGGTGTTGGAGAAGACTCTTTGAGAGTCCCTTGGACACAAGGACATCCAACCAGTCAATTCTAAGGGAAATCAACTCTGAATATTCACTGGAAGAACTGATGCTGAAGCTGAACATCCAATACTTTGGCCACCTGATGTGAAAAGCCAAGTCATTGGAAAAAGACCTTGATTCTGGGAAAGACTGAGGACAGGAGAAGAAGTGGGCAGCAAAGGTGGAATGTTTGGATAGTATCACCAACTCAATGGACATGAGTTTGAGCAACCTCCAGGAGATAGTGAAGGACAGGGAAGCCTGGTGTGTTGCATGCAGTCCGTGGGGTTGAAAAGAGTCCTACATGACTGAGGGACTGAACAACAACAAATTAAGGTAAATTTATAGCATTACATATAAGACAAATGAGAGTTACAAATAACTATCTTAAAAATTTGTAAAGATGAGCAACAGAACAAACCTAGCAATAAGAAGGAATGAAATTAATAAAGAATGAAAAATGAATGCAATAGGGAAGAAAATATAGTAACAAAACAAAAACTTTATTCCCCATATGACTAGTAGGACTTCCAGCAGAACAGAGCATTTAAAAAAGACTGTCTATGTCAGGTTTTGGTATTAGGGTGATGGTGGCCTCAGAATGAGTTTGGAAGTTTACAATTTTCTGGAAGAGTTTGAGGGATAGGTGTTAGCTCTTCTCTAAATTTTTATAGAATTCAGCTGTGAACTGCTCTGGACCTGGGCTTTTGTTTGCTGGAAGATTTTGATTACAGTTTCCATCACCCTTTGATATTATCACTAATGAACATAGATGCAAAAATCCTAAACAAAATTCTAGCAAATCAGAATCCAACAACACATTAAAAGATCATAACCATGACCAAATGGGCTTTATCCCAGGGATGCAAGGATTCTTCAAATCCAAAATCAATCAATGTAATACACCACATCAACAAATTGAAAAACAAAACCATATGATTATCTCAATAGATGCAGAGAAAGCCAAAAATTCAACACCCATTTATGATAAAAAACTCTTAGAAGGAACATTTAATAAAAGCTATAATGACAAACCCACAGAAACATTATCCTCAATGGTGAAAAATTGATTAAAGTCAGGAACAAGACAAGGGTGCAGCAACATAGGAAGTTTTGGCTAAAATCAGAAGAAAAAGAAATAAAAGGAATCAAATTGGAAAAAAGAAGTAAAACTCTCACTATTTGCAGATGACATGATCCTCTACATAGAAAACCCTAAAGACTCTTACTAGAACTAATCAATGATTATAGTAAAGTTGCAGGATATAAAATCAACACACAGAAATCCCTTGCATTTATACACTAATAATGAGAAAACAGAAAGAGAAATTAATAAACAATTCCATTCACCATTGCAACGAAAAAATAAAAAAATTTAGGAATATATCTACCTAAAGAAACTAAAGACCTATTATAGAAAACTAAAAACACTGGTGAAAGAAATCAAAGAGGACACTAATAGATGGAGAAATATACCAAATTGGAAGAATCAATATAGTGAAAATGAGTTGTTTATACATTCAGAATCCCTATCAAGCTACAACAGTATTCTTCACAGAGCTAGAACAAATAATTTCTGTATGGAAATACAAAAACCTCGGCCAGCATCTTGAGAAAGAAAAATGGAACTGGAGGAATCAACCTACCTGATCTGACAAAGCCACAATCAAGACAGTATGGTACTGGCACAAAGACAGAAATATAGATCAATGGAACAAAATAGAAAGCCCAGAGATAAATCCAAAATATGGACACCTTATCTTTGACAAAGGAGGCAAGAATATACAATGGATTAAAGACAAGACTCTTTAACAAGCGGTGCTGGGAAATCTGGTTAACCACTTGTAAAAGAATGAAACTAGAACACTTTCTAACACCATATACAAAAATAAACTCAAAATGGATTAAAGATCTCAACATAAGACCAGAAACTATAAAACTCTTAGAGGAGAACATAGGCAAAACACTCTCTGACATACATCACAGCAGGATCCTCTATGACCCACCTCCCAGAATATTGGAAATAAAAGCAAAAATAAACAAATGGGACCTAATTAAACTTAAAAGTTATCAAAGGAAACTATTAGCAAGGTGAAAAGACAGCCTTCAGAATGGGAGAAAATAATAGCAAATGAAGCAACCGACAAACAACTAATCTCAAAAATATACAAGCAACCCTGGCTCAACTCCAGAAAAATAGATGACCCAATCAAAAAATGGGCCAAAGATCTAAATAGACATTTCTCCAAAGAAGACATACAGATGGCTAACAAACACTTGAAAAGATGCTCAACATCACTCTTTATCAAGAAATGCAAATCAAAACCACTATGAGGTACCATTTCACACCAGTCAGAATGGCTGTGATCCAAAAGTCTACAAATAATAAATGCTGGAGAGGTGTGGAGAAAAGGGAACCTCTTACACTGTTGGTGGGAATGCAAACTAGTACAGCTACTATGGAGAACAGTGTGGAGATTCCCAAAAACTGGAAATAGAACTGCCTTATGATCCAGAATCCCACTGCTGGGCATACACACTGAGTTCCAGAAGGGAAAGAGACACATGTACCCCAATGTTCATCAGATGGCACTGTTTATAATAGCCAGGACATGTTGCCTAGATGTCCATCAGAGATGAATGGATAAGAAAGCTGTGGTACATATACACAATGGAGTATTACTCAGCTATTAAAAAAGAATACATTTGAATCAGTTCTAATGAGGTGGATGAAATTGGAGCCTATTATACAGAGTGAAGTAAGCCAGAAGGAAAAACATAAATACAGTATACTAACGCATATATATGAATTTAGAAAGATGGTAACGATAACCCTGTATACGACAGCAAAAGAGACACTGATGTATAGAACAGTCTTATGGACTCTGTGGGAGAGGGTGGGAAGATTTGGGAATGGCATTGAAACATATGAAATGTCATGTATGAAACGAGATGCCAGTCCAGGTTCAGTGCACGATGCTGGATGCTTGGGGCTGGTGCGCTGGGAAGGCCCAGGGGATGGTATGGGGAGGGGGAGGGGAGGAGGGTTCAGGATGGGGAGCATGTGTGTATCTGAAATTAAAAAAAAAAAAAAAAAAAAAGACTGTCTAAAGACCAAAAAAGAAATACTTTAGGCTTTGTGAATACGATCTTTGGCAATTAATCAAGTTTGCAGCCATAGACAATAACCAGAAGAACTGAAAATTCCCTGTTCTAAGTTTAAGGACCCTGAAAATTGAATTTTACACAATTTTCACATCAGAAAATAACGTTCTTTTCAGTTTTCCTCAGCCATTTTAAAGTGTAAGGCTCTAAAACAAAATAAATAAATAAAGCTCATTCTCAGCTCACTATAGCCTGTGCAAAAACAGGAACAGGCTTACCTGAATTGATCCAAATGGAATTCCAAGAGGAGGAGCTTCAAGATCCAGGTGTATGGTCAAGTTCTTTAAGCAAGGGGCAGGTTACCCCTGAGTTATGAGTGCTGGACATCATCACTGGACTCCCCTGGTAGACCTGGATGCTGCTCTCAGCCCTGTGCCATGGTGACTATGCAGTGTTTCCCCCCACCCTCTCTCCCCTTACCCGCTTCGGTGAGCTGCAGCCTTGACAGACCCAAGACCTTTGAGAAGCAGGTTCAGCCTGACCACGCCCCCAGAGGTTGCCACCAGAGTGGCTATCTCGTGCGCATGCGCCCAAATCGTCCTTGCGCCTGTGGGGGCAGTGGCGGCAGCGCCTGGGGACTGAGAAGGCCTGGCTTAACCTGCGGACAGCCTAGGGGCAGGTGAGCTGCATGCAGTTATGACACTGCCGCCAGCGATGACTGGTAAGGACTGGGATGTGGTGTGGCCAAAGTGGTGCCTGAGGGCCGAGGGCCAATGGGAAGGTTTCACTAATCCCCACACGCGACGGGACCTTACTCGGCCGGGATGACTGTTAGAACCGCAGACCCTCAGGAGGGACTATGCGACCGGGCCCACAGGCCCCAAGGCCCCTTGCATCCTCTTCCTCTCTACTCTGGTCGGACATTGCTCTCTGGCAGCCTTCCTTCCCCGGGGGTGGTACTAGCAAGCTCAGGGAAAGGACCTGTCAAGCCCCCGGCCCCCGCCCATTCTCCTGTGGAACCTAATATATTTAAACACACACAGAAATCTTCACAATGGGTTTGTGACTCTGGCCTGACCCTGTTCTGCACCCAGGCACAGTCAGGTGGGCACAGCAGAAAAAAATAAATAAATAAAATAATAATAATAAATCTAGTGGCTTCTTCACTGCCACGGTGCCTTGGTCGTTTTCCTGTTTCCTCTGCCTGTCCTCATAATACACGGCTACCCCTGTCCCTGGGGTCCCCGAGATTCAGGCCTTTGGTTCTGGAAGTTGGCAGATGAGGTATTTGTTTGATTGTTACTGAGAGAAGGAGGTGGGAGAAGAGAAGCTCAGGGAAGAGGAGTTCAATCACTTGCTCTGGTTGAGTGTGAGACACCTGGTTAGCATCCGTAGGGTAGGACCAGGTAGGGCCTGGGGATAGAACATTCCCAGAACACATAACTCACCGTGACCTTTCCCTCTGCCCACCCCCAGGATGTGATCTTCTGCCTGGGTAGTCTCAAGCGCTCAGGTTTTCAGTGTGCCCCTGAGGTAAGGTGACAGACATCTTTACAAAAAGGAACAAAGTTCTGTTTTTCTTGCCTTCCATTTTTCTCATTTCATTCATGGGCTGACACACTTGCAGTTGAGAGTTCGTTCTGATTGGGGATTAGCTGACCGTGATTGCGGGTGTGACTTCAGGGCAATCGTGGTTTTAGGTCACTCTGAAGCTCTCTGAGTTGTACCCTTAAAAACAGGCAGGGAGGCTGATGGCTTGCTTTCTCCTGCCTTCTTGAAAGAAAAAAGAGCACCATGGGTTTCAAGCTGTGTAGAGCTGACTCCTACCACTTGGTGAGGCTAAAATGGGACAATGCTCATATCCTAACGTTTATCTACAAAATCAAAGTAATGAATGTGTAGGAATTCCCTGGTGGCCTGGTGGTTAGGATTCTGGGCTTTCACTGCAGTGGTCTGGGTTCCATTTCTGGTCAGGGAACTGGGATCCCACAGGCCAAGCAGCATGACCAAATTAATAAATAATTAAAATGGTTCATTCAGAGAAAATATGTTGTGATTTAACATGTTTACATGGGATTACTTCTCATTTCTGTACCCTTAAGGGCTTTATTTTATTAAGTAATTGAACTCCACTGGATGGGGGCAGGGGACCATCTGAGTATATTTCATGCCAGTAAATAAGATCATAGGTAGCTCTATGCCCAGCAATTTGTGCCTACAGCTCTGTGTATAGTTATCTATTGCTGGTACAGCTTTGAACATCACAGCACATCAATGTTGCCATGTTTTGTTTTGGTCACACCATGTGGCTTCATAGGCTATTAGTTCCCCAACCAGGGATTGAACCCAGTATCTTGGCAGTGAAAGGGCTGAGTACTAACCTCTGGACTGCCAGGGAACTCCTGTTTTTAGGTGTTTTGGTTTGTTTTGTGTTTAATTTTTGCCATATGTATAGGAGAACTCTTCTGTGTGTAAGTATGATGTGAATGATATTATAACTTGAAATGTTTGTGTTACACATATTATCTCAAAATCAAATAATTTGAAAGAACTTCCATTTGTTATCTCTTGGTCTAGAATCCAGTTGAATAGTTTAGCCTCAGGGTCTCTGCTGAGGTTGTAGTCAAGCTTTTATCTGGTTTGACAACCTCTGAAGACGTGGCTTGTTGAATCTAAACTCTCTCACTTGGCTGTACTCATGAGGCCTCAGTTCCTCCCTCTGTGGGCCCCTCCAAAGAGCTGATTGTTTGGAGGCTGCTGTCTTTTCCCAGAATGAGTGATTCAGGAAAGAACTTGCTCTCAAGATAAAGTGCAGAGTCTTTTTTCAGAAATTACACATCTTCACTTCTGTATTTGCCTAGTCTCACATGTCAACCCTGTGATAGTTTGAGAGAGAACTACACAGGGGTGAGAATATCAGGAGATGTGATTTACTTGGGGTCATCTTTAAGGCTGGATACCATACCCATTAGTCCACCATGCTAACATTTCTTTATATGTCTCATTTCTGTTACTGTAAGCAAATTATTTGGCTTGTGTACACTTCTTGTGGGCTAGATGTACTCAATTTTTGTTTATTCAGTGATATTCTAGCAAGTCTCTTCTTTGTCCTGGATTAAGTTTTCTGTTTCTCTGGACAGTTCCCATCAGCAAACAGACTGACTATAATGTCACCTCTCATTAAAAATCTGTCTTTTGGTGACACATCCTGCTTCTGCTACTTTTATTTCATATTTGCTTTCCAGACTTCTACAGAGTTGTTTGTAGAACTTGCTATCTCCAATTCTCTAATTTTCCTTTAAATCCACTCTTGTCAGGGTCATCAGTGAATTCCAAATGTTTAACTCAGTGGTCAATTTTTAGTTTTTATTTTATTTATTTGCAGCCCTTATCAGAGTGGTTCATTTCCTCCTCTCAAAAAAAAAAAATGTTTCATTTGAATTACAGAATGCTTGTCTTACCTGCTTCTCTTCTACTTGCACTTCTCCCACGTACAGTGTGTGACCTTTGTGTCTCGCTTTATTCAGATATCATAATTTCTTTTTAAACATTTATTTATTTAGCTATGGGGCATGAGGGATCTTGGTTCCCAGCCCAGGGGTGGAACCTATACAGAGACCTAAACAATGGATCTCCAGGGAAGTCCCCTAGTTTGTGTATTTTCAAGATTCATCCATTTCATGGAGGTATAGCAGTGCAGGTTTTTCTATGGCTGAATATAGTATATGAATCATATATGGCTTACATGTAGTCCATTGTGAGCATACACCACAGTTGATTTATCCATTCATCAATTAATGGATAACATTTGGATGGTGTACTCTTTGTGGCTATTGTGAGTAATGTTGCTGTGAATATTGTTTTTGCATGGACTTAACATTTTCAGTTTTTATGGATATATACAAAAGCATGAAATTGCTGGATCATTTGGCTACTCTAATATTTGAGGTACTGACAAACCACTTTTCTAAAGTTGTATCATTTTCCACAATTACATCAACAATATATGAAGATTCCTTTTCTCCACATCCTCTGCAGCACTTGTTATTATTCCTCTTTTTGATTATACCAAGCTAATGGGTGTGAAGTAGTATCTCACTGAGACTGATTTATATTCTCCTGATCACGTTAAGCAGTATTTTTGTTATAGTTGGCCATTTGTATATCATCTTTGGTGAAAAGTCTATCAAATCCTTTTCCTGCTTGTTAAATATTTTGTTTCTTTTTTATTGTTGTAAAAAATGTGTAACTTAAATTTTACAATTTTAACCATTTTTACATGCCAAGTATTTCACACACTTTCATCAGCCTTTTTGGAGAAGGAAATGGCAACCCATGCCAGTATTCTTTCCTGAAGAATCCCATGGACAATGGAGCCTGGTGGGCTACAGTCCATGGGGAAACAAAGAGTCGGACACAACTGAGCAACTAACACATACACACACCCATAGTCACAGTGTTGTTTTGTTGTTGTCATTGTTTTAACTGTGCTATGCAGCTTGCATGATAGTTCCCTGGTTGAGGATCATACCCAGGCCACTGATATGAAAGCATGGAGCCCTAACCTCAAAACTACCAGGGAATTCCTTATCACATTGTTATGAAACAGATCTCTACACCTTTTCATCTTGCAAAATTGAAACTCTGTACACATCACCTGTCCCATTAGATAACAACTCCTCTTTTCTTCCCTGTTTCCTTAGGCCCTGGACTCCATTGTTCTGCTTTGTTTCCTTTCTATTGCTTGACTATATTAGATATTTCATATAAATGGAAATATGCAATATTTGTCTTTTTTATAACTGGCTTATTTCATTTAGCTTGATGTCTTAAAGGATCATGCATGTTGTAGCATGTGGCAGAATTTCCTTTATATGGCTAAATAACATTTCATTGTATGTATATATCACATTTGATGGACATTTGGATGCTTCTACCTCTTAGTTGTGATTAGTGCTGCAGTGAGCATGGCCATGCAAATATCTCAAGACCCCATGTTAACTTCTTTTGAATTTATATCCAGAAGTGGATATAAATCACTGAGTCATGGATATAAATTGCTGAATCATGTGGTAGTTCTAGTTTTAATTTTTTGAGGAGACTTTATACTGTTTTCTTTAGCAGTTGCACCATTTTAAAATCTATCCATATCGGCGCTTTGCCACTTGTACCCGAGTTCTAGATCTTCACCATGTCGGAGACTGCTCCTGCTGCTCCCGCTGCCGCATCCCCGCGGAGAAGACCCCAGTAGGCTGCCAAAAAGCCGGCTGGGGCGCGCCGGAAGGCCTCCGGCCCCAGAATCACCAAGGCTGTCGCCGCCTCCAAGGAACGCAGCGGCGTGTCTTTAGCTGCGCTCAAGAAAGCACTGGCGGCCGCCCGGCGGATGATGTGGAGAAGAACAGCAGCCGCATCAAAAGCTGGGTCTCAAGAGCTTGGTGAGCAAAGGCACCCTGGTGCAGACTAAGGGCACTGGGGCTTCTGGTTCTTTCAAGCTCAACAAGAAGGCAGCCACCGGGAGGCCAAGCCCAAAAACGAAGAAGGCGGGTACGCCAAGCCCAAGAAGGCTGCAAAATTAAAAAAAAGAAGACCAAGAAAAAAACGCGCCACCACTCCAAAGAAAAACTGCTAAGAAGACCCCAAAGAAAAATAATACGAAAAACCGATATTATTCGCAGCTGCTGTGACCAAGAAAGTGGCGAAGAGCCCCAAAAATATAAAAAAACTAAGGCTGCCAAGCCAAGAAGGCCGCCAAAAGCGCAGCAAAAGGCGGTTAAGCCGAAAAGGAAAAAAAAAAAACAAGGTCAAAAAAATAAGCCCAAGGTTGCCAAGCCCAAAGAAGGCTGCACCCAAGAAGAAGTAGGTTGTTAAATCGTTTTAATTTCCCCAAAAGGCTCTTTTCAGAGCCAAAAAAAAAAAAAAAAAAAGAAATAAAATCTATCCATAACACACAAGGATCCAGTTTCTGTATGTGCTTGCCAACAGTTGTCCTTTCCTTTCCTTCCTTTTACCTTTCCTTTCCTTCATATGTATACACACACACATGCACACACAATTGTTTTTCATATCCTTTCCATTATTGTTTATCACAAAATATGAGTATGGTTCCTTGTGCTATACAGTAGGATTTTATCTGTTCTATATATTAATATTATAGTTTGCATCTGCTAATCACCAGCTCCCAATCTGTGCCTCCCCCAACCTTCCCCTCTTGGTATTCACATAGTCTGCTCTCTATGTCTGTGAGTCTGTTTCTATTTCCTGGATAAGTTCATTTGTGTCATATTTTAGATTCCACATATAAGTGATACCATATGATATTTGTCTTTCTCTTTCTGACTTCCTAAGTATTCTTTTTAATGCTAGTGTAGATTGAAGTGTTTACTTAACTTCATTTTCAGAACATTTGTTGCCACTGAATAGAAATGTGATTGATTTTTAAAGTATCTATCTTGTATTTTGCAAGATTTTTATTAGTTGTAATACTTGTGGTTTCTTCAGGATTTTCTATATACAAAAGTATGTTATCTCCAATAACTTTGACTTTTTCCTTTCCATTATGAATGTTTTTTTTTTTTGTTTTTTTTTAAACAACAACAACAGCAACTCCTTTTTCTTACCTGATTGAATGCCCTGTTTATAGAACTGCCAGTATAATATTGAGCCAAATTGTGAAATAGACATCTTTGTGTTGTTCCCAATCTTAGAGGGAAAGCTTTCAGTTCTTCATTATTAAGTATGATGTTAGCTGTGGGTCTTTTACAGGTACCCTTTGATTAGAAAGTTCTCTTCTGTTCTTAGTTATTAAGTGTTTTTTTTTTTTTTTTTTTAAGCCCTATGATGAAAAGGTGCTAGATTCAGCAAAATGCTTTTTCATCAGGCAGATGTGTTTTTTGTCCTTTTTTTTTTTTAAATTAAAATGGCATAGAGAATAGATCTGATGTGGTTGGGGGCCAACAGAGAAAAACTCATATATCCTATAGCCCATTCATTTTTATTTACAGATACTCGCCCTTCATGAATTTTCCTTAATAGTGACAGGGACAGAATAAAGGGATAATGTAGGTGATCATATAGTCAATTATACTACAAGGGATTGAAAGTAGAAAAAATATGGGAGACCCTTATAAGTTAATGATTACTCAAGAGAGCAGGTTTGCTTAACCACAAAACCAAGCAGACTTGTTTAGCAACAAAAGCATGCAACAGAAGCACAAGACATGCCCCCAAAACAGTAAAACAATGGTGGCATGAGACCCACATCCTGCTCCATGAGCTCAAAAAATTAATGATCTCTAGGACAAAAATCAGTAACTTATGGACTTAGCTTGAGCATGTAGGGACAAGAAAATTTTCCTGCCCAAGCTGGAGGAGGAGCTGATGATGGAAGCAAGATGTCTACTCAAGGAAATGTTTTTCTCCCCCTCCCCCTTATCCTTTGATTATAAAATCATAACCTAGTAAGTTCTCAGGGCATGACACCCTGTTGTAAGCCTCACAAATGTCCTATTCTAATAAATCCCATCTTATCTATAAAAAAAAATAAATAAAATGGCATAATGTTGATTAACGTTCGTATAATGAACCAACTTTGCATACCTCCATAAATCACATCTGATCATGGTATATAAATGTTTTTATATGTTGTTAGATTTTGTTTGCCAGTATTTTGTTGCAGACTCTTGCCTCTATATTCATAAGGGATATCAGTTGTGTGTGAGTGTGATGTCTCTGTCTGATATTGGTATCAGAGAAATACTGGCATCACTTTGCCTGCTATGTGGGGAAGAGACATGTGGAGTGAAGGATGAAGCATTGTTGGATTTAAGTTTAGTCAGGATTAGAGGGAGAAATTTAAGATTATCAATGTGGAATTGGGGTGAGATTATCAAGAGAGTTCATTCTCAATTTGCTAGGCCTGTGTTAAGTGCTTGACATTGAATTATGCTGTTTGTTAACTATGTCTAGATACTTTATGCTTTGAATCTGCTATCTATTTTCTATATTAACATTTATGAAATTAGTGTATGTGAATCCATTGTAATGTGCATTTAAGATACATTTTCTTCCAATTTTACTACAAAACAGGATGCCATTGAGTAGCTGATGCTTTTTAAAAAGAGCTGTTAACCTTAAGTCTAAGAAATAAGCATTTTTGTCTTTAAGATAAAGAAACACATTTAAAAGTTATAAATTTGCCGAAAAAGATGCAGCTGGTGTGTGGCTAACTTAGAATTCCAGCTCAATCTTCTTTGACTCCGAAGTCCATGTTTCTAAACACTGTACAATAGTGCTTTTGTAAAAATATTTGCTCTTTACATGTAATTTCACCTAATGATCAGTGGTGTTTTTTTTTTTTTTTTTTTTTTTAAATAGAAGAGATTAAAATCAACATGGGACAAAACTATGATTCTAGAGTCATGTAGACTTGTAGTCATAGGTTTTTAAGCTGTTATTTAGTCTCTTTAAGGCTCAGTGTCTCTATCTCTAAGATAAGGTGTTTATAACTACCCTAGAGTTTTGGAGATAACCAAATAGCGCATTTTTCTGTTTCTGTACTTAACTAATATGTAGTATGTTTATATTTAGGTGGCACTTTATATAAAGAAAGTACTTGGACAGTGGCCACACCCTTCAAGAATAAAAAAAGTATTTAAAATGTGGAACCACCATGTATGTTATGTGAAGAAGAACAAGAGTCAGAACCACAGAAAAGAGTGGGAGAAACCAAACAAGTAGATGATGAAGATGATGACCTGATCTTCATTGAAGTGGAACCTGTAAATGAAGATGCTGATGTGATCTTTTTTAGGATGACCTAAAATTCAAAACCAGTCTTTTCAAACATATTGAACAGAGTTGCCCCAGGTTCATGTGTAAGGAGGAAAAGGTATGGTAACTTCAGGAAAGATAATGCTCAAAAATTACAGCCTGTTAGTCATGTGACTCCTACATCAGTACCAAAGACTGTCTTGCCAGTTTCTGGCTCTGAATTAAGATCAACACATCAGCTTAGTTCAATCACTCAGTCCTGTCCAACTCTTTGCAACCCCATGAATCACAGCAAACCAGGCCTCCCTATCCATTACCAACTCCCGGAGTTCACTAGACTCATGTCCAGCGAGTCAGTGATGCCATCCAGCCATCTCATCCTCCGTCGTACCCTTCTCTTCCTGCTCCCAATCCCTCCCAGCATCAGAGTCTTTTCCAATGAGTCAATTCTATGCATCAGGTGGCCGAAGTACTAGATTTTCAGTTTTAGCATCATTCTTTCCAAAGAAATCCCAGGGCTGATCTCCTTCAGAATGGACTGGTTGGATCACCGTGCAGTCCAAGGGACTCTCAAGAGTCTTCTCCAACACCACAGATCAAAAGCATCAATTCTTCAGTGCTAAGCTTTCTTCACAGTCCATCCATACATGACCATTGGAAAAACCATAGCCTTGAATAGATGGACCTTTTTTGGCAAAGTAATGTCTCTGATATTCAATATGCTATCTAGGTTGGTCATAACTTTCCTTCCAAGGAGTAAGCATCCTTTAATTTCATGGCTGCAGTCACCATCTGCAGCGATTTTGGAGCCCAAAAAGATAAAGTCTGACACTGTTTCCACTGTTTCCCCATCTATTTCCCATGAAGTGATGGGATCAGATGCCATGATCTTCATTTTCCAAATGCTGAGCTTTAAGCCAACTTTTCACTCTCCTCTTTCACTTGCATCAAGAGGCTTTTTAGTTCCTCTTCACTTTCTGCCATAAGGGTGATGTCATTTGCATATCTGAGGTTATTGATATTTCTCCCAGCAATCTTGATTCCAGTTTGTGTTTCTCCCAGGCCAGCATTTCTCATGATGTACTCTGCATATAAGTTAAATAAACAGGGTGACAATATACAGCCTTGATGTACTTCTTTTCCTATTTGGAACCAGTCTGTTGTTCCATGTCCAGTTCGAACTGTTGCTTCCTGAACTGCATACAAATTTCTCAAGAGGTAGATCAGGTGGTTTGGTATTCCCATCTCTTTCAGAAGTTTCCAGTTTATTGTGATCCACACAGTCAAAGGCTTTGGCATAGTCAATAAAGCAGAAATAGATGTTTTTCTGGAACTCTCTTGCTTTTGCCATGATCCAGCGGATGTTGGCAATTTGATCTCTGGTTCCTATGCCTTTTCTAAAACCAGCTTGAACATCAGGAAGTTCACAGTTCACATATTGCTGAAGTCTGGCTTGGAGAATTTTGAGCATTACTTTACTAGCGTGTGAGATGAGTGCAATTGTGCCGCAGTTTGAGCATTCTTTGGCATTGCCTTTCTTTGGGATTGGAATGAAGACTAACCTTTTCCAGTCCTGTGGCCACTGCTGAGTTTTCCAAATTTGCTGGCATATTGAGTGCAGCACACTCACAGCATCATCTTTCAGGATTTGGAATAGCTCATCTAGAATTCTATCACCACCACTAGCTTTGTTCATAGTGATGCTTTCTAAGGCCCACTTTACTTCACATTCCAGGATGTCTGGCTCTAGGTCAGTGATCACACCATCGTGATTATCTGGGTTGTGAAAATCTTTTTTGTATAGTTCTTCTGTGTTTTCTTTCCATCTCTTCTTAATATCTTCTGCTTCTGTTAGGTCCATAACATTTCTTTGTGTTTATCGAGTCCATCTTTGCATGAAATGTTCCTTTTGTATCTCTGGTTTTCTTGAAGAGATCTCTAGTCTTTCCCATTCTGTTATTTTCCTCTATTTCTTTGCATTGATTACTGAAGAAGGCTTTCTTATCTCTTCTTGCTATTCTTTGGAACTCTGCATTCCTTGGCCCATGTTTATTTCCCTTCCAGGGAGCCCACAGCCCTAAGCCCTCAGTGGCTTTTAGGCAGAACAAGGCGTGTCCCAGGTTTGTCCAGCCAAAACAGTTCCTTCCTCTCCTAACCCACATTCCTAAATTTAATCTCCTACCTTCAGGGAGGAAATGTCCTTTGCCTCCAGGGATGGAGGAAGTGTGGATATTGGGTTTTAGGTATCCACCTGGTCCCTTTTTAGCTACTCTCTCTGCTGGCACTTCTCAAGCCTAGCCTAAGAAAATTCTTTGAATTCCTCCAAAAAAAGTTCACTTGTCCTGGTACTTTCCTTAGTTTCATTACAAGTGTCTGTTCCTCTGTTCTGCCCAGCTCCTAGATGTTATTTTGACCTGACCAGTTCCAGGGAAGCCTGGACCCTCAAAATCTGGAGGACCCACCATCCCTCCATTACAGATCTGTTCCCCCGTGAATGGGCACGTGTTTTGCTGTCTGATGTATAAGTGACAGTATGATACTTGGGAATCTTACTTTGTTTCTTAATCGTCTGTGGTGACACCACCATCCGCACAAAGCTGTCTGAATTGTGAATATTTGGGTGATTTCGATGTGGCCCAAACTCCTCCAACGAATGTACCTTCAGGTTGGTTTTCTTCTTTTATATTTTGCTATATTTTCTTTTATTTATTTAAAAATTTTTTTTTTTATTTTATTTTTATTTTTTTAATTTTATTTTATTTTTAAACTTTACATAATTGTATTAGTTTTGCCAAATATCGAAATGAATCCACCACAGGAACACCTGTGTTCCCCATCCTGAACCCTCCTCCCTCCTCCCTCCCCATACCCTCCCTCTGGGTTGTCCCAGTGCACCAGCCCCAAGCATCCAGTATCGTGCATCGAACCTGGACTGGTGACTCATTTCATACATGATATTATACATGTTTCAATGCCATTCTCCCAAATCTCCCCACCCTCTCCCTCTCCCACAGAATCCATAAGACTGGTCTATACATCAGTGTCTCTTTTGCTGTCTTGTACACAGGGTTATTGTTACCATCTTTCTAAATTCCATACATATGCGTTAGTATACTGTATTGGTGTTTTTCTTTCTGCCTTACTTCACTCTCTATAATAGGTTCCAGTTTCATCCACCTCAATAGAACTGATTCAAATGTATTCTTTTTAATGGCTGAGTAATACTCCATTGTGTATATGTACCACAGCTTTCTTATCCATTCATCTGCTGATGGGCATCTAGGTTGCTTCTATGTCCTGGCTATTATAAACAGTGCTGCAATGAACATTGGGGTACACGTGTCTCTTTCCCTTCTGGTTTCCTCAGTGTGTATGCCCAGCAGTGGGATTGCTGGATCATATTTTCTTAATCTATTGTGAAGAGACATAGGATCCCATCAGTTGTATATAGTGAAAAGTAAAAATCCCACTCAGACATAGGTAGATGGAGATCTAGTAGTAAGATAGCACTTTAGCTGGAAATGAAAATTTCAGCCAGAATCTGAAAAGTATGTCCTGGAAGGAGAAGAGGGTCTCAGGACTGAATACACTGCTCCACGCAGGAGCTTGGGCTCTGACAGCTGTACCTGCTGGGTTCTTCATGGGACAAGCCATGCAGGCCATGATCCTCTAGAGAATTTGTTTCAACTTTCCATTCACATTGGCATTGGCATGCTTTGCTTTTGCTTCTACCTGCAGTTTTACTTTTATCCGAGACAGATTGGTTTCTTCTCTGATTTTCGCCACTTGTACAGACTGTTACAACATTTCTTAACCAAATAGAGTTTAACAGGGTAGGGGCGGGGCAGAGGGATGGGATAGGGTGGGGTGACAGAGAGGATGGGGCCACATGGAACAGCATCTGGGGTCATAGTTCCCTGATGGGGATATAATTCGTGCCCCTGCAATGAAAGCACAGACTCCTCCTCACTGAACTGCCAGGGAAGTTCCTGGAATTGATTTAATGAAAAACATCTAATTAGGATGAATTTTTGCATGACATTTTACATTTTAGTTGTGACCAGTGATTATAGTTCATATTATTTTATAGTTTTGTGGTTTTACTAGCATAAAAGATTTTGGGGGTTTATTTTCATTTTAAAAGCTAAAAACTTTTTTAATTCCATGGGATAAAAAAAAAAAAAAAAAATCTGTAGAATTTTTGAAAGGGTAGAGGTTTTGTTCTGAATGCGAGTGCTTTGGTCCACTGAACTGAATGGTGATAACATTTGTAGAAAAGACACCCAGTGAAAGGTATGTCTTTTTATGAAGTGACATAACAGCACCCATTGTGTGAGTTATTGGTTGGAGTTTAGAGACAGGCTATGTTGGGCTAAACTCCTTATTCCTGTTTTCAGCCCTTGAGTAATAATCAGAAGCTTTCTCTGAAAAGAGTGGGGTCAGCTGTCAGACTCCTAGGTATCTACTGGCCAGCAGTGCTGGGATTAAATGCAGCAGCCAGTAGATATAGGATGGGGCAAGAGGTCACCTTGTCCCTTTGTTGCTGCCTGGAGAGATTCTTGTCCACGTGCCAGTGGGACAAAAGCTGTGACTTTGTGGCCAGAGGATGTCTCTGACCCTGCCTTGGGTTCCCTGAGGGTGGAGGGACAGCAGGGACTCCCCAGTTCCTTGTCCAGAGAAGGAGTGGCACCCCTCCCTTGCTCTCTGACATCCTCCCAGAACTCATTCCGGACTATGTTCACAATGGGCGTCCAGGCCCCACCCAGACTCCAGGAGCTGGCTGCCAGAGCCTGCTGTGGAATGAGGCCTTGGCTTTGGTGAAGCTGCCCATTGAACTCTTCCCATGGCTGTTTATAGTGGCCTTTGCTGGGAGGCACACCCAGGCCCTGAAGGCAATGGTGCAGGCCTTGCACCATTGGGGGCCCTGATGAAGGACCACCAGCCTCATCTGAGACCTTCCAGGCTGCACTCAGTGGCCTGGATGTCCTGCTTGCTCAGGAGGTCCGCCCCAGATAAGATCAACCTGGCAGACTGGTGGGGTCTGGGGATGTGAGCAAGATGCAGCCAGGGCAGGAGGATGAGGAGTCACCTGGGAACAGGCAGTCGGGACCTTTTGAGGGGGAGAGGGGAATAAAGGCATGTAGCCCACGCCCCAGTGTCCCTTAAAGTGGGGATCAGGGGGTGCTAAGAAGTGTGTGGAGTGTAGAGCACTCGCGGGGTTCTGGTGCCCATCGGCTTCTGCACAACTCAGCATGTCCCCCACGGCCCCACAGATGGTACAAGCTGCAGGTGCTGGATTTGTGCCAGAACACCCACCCGGACTTCTGGACCCTGTGGTCTGGCATCAAGGCCAGCGTTTGCTCGCTGCTGGAGCCTAAGCTGATCCAGCCCATGCAGAAGAGGCACAGGCAGTACTGAAGCCGGCATGGGTCTCTATGGAGGTGCTGGTTGACCTGTGCCTCAAGGAGGACACCCTGGACGAGACACTCAGCTACCTGCTGAAGAAGGCCAAGCAGAGGAGGAGCCTGCTACACCTGTGCTGCCAGAAGCTGAGGATCTTCACCATGCCCATGCAGAACATCAGGAAGATCCTGAAGGTGGTGCAGCTGGATTCCATCCAGGACCTGGAGATGAACCACATCTGGAAGCTGGCCACGCTGGGCAGGTTCATGCCACACCTGGGCCTGATGGGCAACCTGAGCTGGCTGCTGATGTCATGCATCTACATGTCACGGCACACCGCCCCTGACCGGGAGGAGCAGTTAGTCGACCAATTCACTGCCCAGTTCTGAACCTGCCCCACCTTCAGGAGCTCTACCTGGACTCCATCTCTTTTCTTAAGGGCCGTCTGCACCAGGTGCTCCAGGTGAGGCGTGGAGCCACCTCTGCTGGCCAGAACGTGCCTCTCTTGTTTCGTTATTATCGAGATCTCTATTCTGTACCCGCTGGAGACGTTTCCAGGATGCACAGGCCACTCGGAAGTCCTCACGAAATAACAAGGCAGAATCAGGATGGGGAAATTGTGGCTCCTAAGCAGTCCAGAGAACTGAAAAATTCAAATGAGAATCATTGTTGAAGTGGCTCCAATGTCTTTAAGTCCAAATTACAGTTAATATTTTCCTCTAAGACTTCTGAATATCTAGGAAATCCTCAGAAACAGGTTATTGCTCTGCCTTGAACACAGTGATGAAAGCTGAGAGGATTCAACCTAGTCTGTATGAATGAGTTGCATTGATTCCCTTTTTGGCAGCTGCAAACTCCAGGCATTAGGAATAAATATATTCACTGAGAAATCAGAAGAAATAAAGGAAATATAAAAAAAGAATTGTAGGTGGTGATGGACGGTTTGTGGCCCCTGAATATCTGGGGGATATTCACCCAGTGATTGTCTGAAACTGCTGGGAACTGGCAGCCTATGTCCACTGCATCCAGCCTGCTCTGTAGTTCAACTCATTGTGTCCTGTAAAAGCATCTTAATCCCAGCAAACCAAATACTAGTAAACTGAAATAGGCAAATAACATTTGTTTACTGTTTGTTTCCCACATTGAAAATAGTTCATCATTTTGTGCAGAGGGAGGTTATACCCATGTGAACATGACCTTACCCTATGAAGACCTCCTGCCTTCTTGTCAAGAAGGTGAGAGGCCAGATCCAAGCCATTGAGATCCCCTGTGTTCCGGTGAAACAGGCCTCTCCTCCCCACATCTCTTCGCCGCCACCTCTGCCCCTAGGACTGACTGCCCTGTCTCTCCACGTGCCTAAAGACCCTTCTGGAGACCCTGTGGATCACCAACTGCCTGATTTTAGAGTCAGACCTGACGTACCTGTCACAGTGCCCCAGCGTCAGCCTGCTGAAGGACCTGGGTCTCAGCGGGGTCAACCTGACCAGCTTCAGTTTGGAACTCTTGCAGGTCCTGATTGAGTGGACCTCGACCACACTGCAGGACCTGGACCTGGATGAATGCGGCATCATGGACTCCCAGTTCAGTGCTCTCCTGCCCTCTCTGAGCCACTGCTCCCATCTCACCACCTTCAGCTTCTGTGGCAACCCCATCTCCATGGCCGTGTTGCAAAGCCTGTTGCACCACACCGTGGGGCTGAGCAAGCTGAACCATGTGTTGTACCCCTCACCCCTGGAGAGCTATGAGGATGTGTGGGACACTCTGCACCTGGGCCTTCTGGCTCAGCTGCATGCCTGGCTCAAGCAGCTGCTGTGCAAGTCTGAGGAGGCCAAGCATGGTCTGGGTCAGCGCCAGCCCCTATCCACACTGTGGTGACCAGATCTTCTATGACACCGAACCCATCCTGTACCCAGCTACATGCCCACCTAGCCCAGTTCACGATTTTGCAGTCCCTGGCACTGGGAAACTGCCACCCAGACCTCAGTGCATCTAGAACAAACACAGACCAGTTTCAGACAACAGTTTGGTGCATGCGAGAAAAGAAAAGGTGATTTAGAGTGGGCAGGGGGAGGGATTGGTGGGATTTTTGGAGAGATGTGTTCCTACAAAGTTAGAAATGTAAATCTAAATTTTGGAGGGGAAATTTTGGGTTTGGGAGGTTGATGGGGTAATTACCCCTGTATTGGATTGTTACAAAGGAATAAAGGGAACTTCAGTGTTAACCATTGAGTGTCCTCTGTGTTCTGTGACCATGATTCTCCCCTTTAAATTCATGATGCTCCTGTTAGTGTTTAAATAAAAGAATCTTAATGTGAGTGGGGCCTAGATGCTCTATAATAGGCAAGGATTAGCTACAGGAGTTCAGGGCACCATTTATCCACTCCCTGTAGTTCTCATTTCCAAGGCATCCACCTCTTCACATATTTCTGAGGCTGTTCAATCTGTCATCATACACAAGGTGCGTCCTCAGGGCCTGGAATGAACCAAGTGTCCGGGAGTGAGCACCACTGGAGGAACCTTCTTCCAAGGGACCCTCGCTGCTAATCCCACTCAGGCCCTGGACTCAAGCACTTTCCTCAGTGGATCCAACAGATGCAAAGCCTCAATCTCAGACCCTTGGCAGTGCCAAGACATGGTCACTGTGCAATGTCAGGCCCGGAGTCCTGGGGGATATTCACCAGCAGACCATCTAGAGCCTCTGGAACACACTAGCCCATACCCACCTTCCCACTGCTCAGCCATATCTGACTCTTTGGAACTCCATGGACTGTAGCCTGCCAGGCTCCTCTGCCCATGGAATTCTACAAGTGAGAACACTGCAGTGGGTAGCCATTCTTTTTTCCAGGGGATCTTCCCAACCCAGGGGTTGCATTTGTGTCTCCTGCATTGCATGCAGATTCTTTACCATCTGAGCTACCAGGGAAGTCTCCAGTTTCTAAGAGAAAACCCTGAGTCCATTGTCTAAATGTGCTTTTATGCCAGTACTATCCACACAGGTTTTATTTTGTTTTTACATTAATCAAAACTTTCACACACATTTATTTATTCAAAGGCTGACAGAAATCCATTCCCAATTGTCAAAAGAAGTCACTTCTGAATTGATATTTCAGTGTTGAGTGTAACTTGGCATTTTTATCCTTGGTGTGATTCATCTGTAACCTTATTATTATTATTTTTTTAATCCTTAAGTTTTTACCATAAGCCACATGGTAAAGATAAAATTTCCTCCAAATCCTGGTTCTCTGCCAATCTGGCAACACTAAGGCTTTTAACTAATTCTCTTTGCCCATCAGAACTCTTTGCTGAGACCAAGTCCTCTAAGATTCAGAGAAGATTTATCAACTAAACAAAATAACAGCACCCCTTCAGAGTGGAGGGCTCCAACTATACCACTTTTTGTGACCGAAGGATCTGGGACCGGCAGGGGCCACCAAAATATTGATCTAGGAATGCCCTGGAAATTAGCATCACCTTGATTTGAGCTTTCCTGGTGGCTCAGATGGTAAAGAATCCACCTGCATTGCAGGAGACTCAGGCTTAGTCCCTGAATCTGGAAGAATCCCTGGAGAAAGGGGTGGCTACCGACTCCAGTATTCTTTCCTGGAGAATTCCATGGAGGAGACTGTCGAGCTACAGTACATGGAGTCACAAAGAATCAGACAGAACTGACTAACACTTTCAGTTCACCTCTAATACTGTGGGTAAGCAATTGGTGCAAGTCATCATTGATTGAGTTTTTCAATGTTTCATGGTCCCTTAAGATTTGGTCCCTCTCTGTCCCACCCTTGCATTTAAGCTGTGAAAGCATCATTTTATGATTTCTTACTCAGGGAATTAAAGCTGAGAGCAGAAGCAGCAAGAAACCAGATGCTCTGCACTGATAAGGTGAGTATAAAGGAGGAGAGTGAAAGAGCCAGCTTAAAACCAAGTATTAAAAAAAAAAAAAAAAACTAAAGATAGTGGAATCTGACCCCATTACTCCATGGAAAATAAAAGGGGAAAAGGTGGAAGTACTGACAGATTTCCTCTTCTCAGGATGAACAATCACTGCAATGGTGATTGCAACAGTGAAATCAAAAGACAGTGACTTCCTGGCAGGAAGCTATGACAAACCTAGACAGTGTGTTGAAAAGCAGAGGCATTTCTCTGCTGACAAAGGTCTGTATAGTCATGGCTGTGGTCTTCCTCGTGGTCATGTATGTTTGTCGGAGCTGGACCACAAAGAAGGTAGAGCGCCAAAGAGTGTAGCCTTCGAGTTGCAGTGCTGGTGAAGACTCCTGCAAGTCTCTTAGACAGCAAGGAGATCAAACCAGTCAATCTTAAGGGAAATCTACCCTGAATACCCTGAATACTTGTTAGAAGGACTGATGCTGAAGCTGAAGGTCTACTATATTGGTCATCGGATGTGAATAGGTGACTGACGGGGAAAGTCTCTGATGCTGCACATGATTGAGGGAAGGAGAAGAGGGTGACAGAGAATGAGATGGCTGGATGGGCATCACCAATGCAATGGACATGAACTTGGGCAAACTTCAGGAGATGGTGAGGGACAGCGAGGTATGGTGTGCTGCAGTCCATGGGGTTTCAGATACAACTGGGCAAATGAACAACAACTGTCTCTTGAGATAAATCTGTCCCAAGGAGAGTAGAAGAGGAAAAGGGTTGTGAGAACAATGGAAACACCAAAGTATCCCCTACTGATGGAGGAAGTGGGTAGGGATGACCACCAAGATTAGTGCCCTCTTGAAAGGTTGAAAAGTTGGTATGACATACCCAGCCCTGTTGGTGGACACTCAGGCTGACCACATGTCACTCCTCAGCCACATGCCCCAAGGAGCTTCCTTCCTTCTTGTCCACAGTAATGGACCTGGACTGGAGTTGGCCTTGGGGTTTTTCATGGAAGGAAAGGTGGGAACAGTTTATGTTTATCTTTCTGTTTTTGATTATTTTGTTGGTCAGCCAATGCAGCTTGCAGGATCTTAGTTCCCCAACTAACGATAGAATCCACACCCTCATCAGTGAAAATGCAGAGTCCTAACCACTCCAGGACTACCAGAGGGTTCCCAGTAGGTCATTTTTTGAGCCTGGCAGATGGCCCAGAAGTCTGACATTGGCATTGGCAGCCTTCTATGGGTCAGGCTTTGATGAAGTTACGAAACATTCCTCTCTCCCTGACCTCTGGGAGTGCTGTGACCATGGCCCATAACATAGAAATTTCTGGACGTAGAGAGAACTGAAGGACAACGTACCCCTCCCCACTCATATTCATTTCCTGGCTACAGACCCAAATGCCTTCCAGTAAATTCATCTGCTCTCAACCCATCTACAGAAAGCCTGCTGTCCTCCTTCCTAGAAACCTTCCCTGCAGAAGAGGTTGAACTCATGTCCTCTGATTCTTCCTAACCTAACATGTGAATGCTTCTTTACATCTGGTGATAAGCTTCAGTGTGTTCTGCTGGACAGCTGTGATTTCTTTTTTTTTTTTTTTTTGTTAAAGACATACTCCCCTTCACATCCAGGGTGGTTTGAGCACAGGCCCTGCTCTGTTCTCAAGGTTCTGTCCTTCAAAGTCTAGGAGAGAAGTAAAAATAGTTGGGGCCAGAACGAGAGTTGGGTGGGGACCTTTAGCAGCTGTGGTCTGAAAAAAGTGCTGCACAAGAGCAGGTTTCCTCCTGGAAAATCTGAGTGGGTGGCATTTGTTGATGGGTGGGAGTCACCTGGGAGCTGAGTCATCATCTGCGTACCCCCCACCTGTTCTGAGATGAGCCCTCTTTAGGTACTGTAGATCTAAATAACCTGTTAAAGTACTAAGATGGCCACCAGAATTACCACAGAATTAAACAACAGGAAATTGTTTTCTCCCAGTTCTGGAGGCCCGAAGCCCAGAATCAAGGTTTTGACAGTGTGGTGTCTCTGGAGTTCTCTTTCTTTGATGTTCAGACAGCCACATTCTCCTGCCCTCCTGTCCCATTATGTCCAAGCATCCTTGATGTCTTGTGTGTCCCAATTTCCTCTCTTTCTTTTTTTCTCTCCTTGCTTCTTTGCTTCTGGGACTTAGTTTCCTGACCTGGGATCAAACTTGAGCCCTTGGCAGTGAAAGACCTAAGCCCTAACCACTGGCCTGCCAGGGAATTCCCCCTCTCTCTTTTTGTATGGAAAACCATCAGATTGGACTAGGGCCCACCCTAGGGACCTCATTTAAACTTAGTCATCTCGTTAAAGGTATTATCTCCAAGTATGGTTACATTCCAAAGTTTTGTAGGTTAGGATTTATAAAATGAATTAATTTATTTGACTGCACTAGGTCTTAGTTGTGGCATGTTCTGTCTTCCATCTTCCTGGCAGCACATGGGATCTAGTTCCCTGACCAGGGACTGAACCCCAGCCCCCTGCACTGGGAGTGGAGAGTTTTAGCCACTGGATGATTGGGAAAGTCCCCTCAACATATGGATTTTGCAGGACACAATGAAGGCCAAAACAGGGTTGATGTTAGGGTGATTTGCCTGGATACACATTTGCAATCTACCTGCTCCTTAGAAATATCTGAGACCTTTAATAACGTTGACTCCATGATCCCATTCCTGGAGATACTGATTCTGTGTGTATGGAGTAAGATCGGCAGAATCAAACAGAACATCAGTACTTTACAAAAGCTCTCTAGTACTCACTGTTTAATATGGACACCTTAATCACCCTGGGCAACACCTGGAGCTTGTGAGAAACTCAGACTCTCAGGCCCCACACACAAATGTTGGACGAGAATGTGTTTTTGCACAAGACACTTGGGTAATTCCTTAGATTCACTGAGAGTTAAGAAGCACAGCCCAGGAGATTTGAAAGTGTGGTCCAAGCTGAGAAGTTTGGATACAGATCTCTGGGCTTTGCTTATACCCTATCTTCCTTCAATATGAAGGACATACAGAAGCCCCAAGAGAGCATGTGGGAGTCCTAGAATCTCTGAAGGGTGGTGGGTAGGATGAATCTCCCAGCTCAAGCAACAACATCTGATTAGTGTATTGCATTACCAATAACCTGATCCTCCCAAGGCAGATGCTCAGTGTGTCCCATAAAGAAAAAATGAAGTACTGACCTTCAACCCTCAGGGTCTCCTGAAGGAGTGGATTCTTGAGTACTTTAAGCATGTTCTTATTGTTGTTTGGGCTCCCCTTGTGGCTCAGCTGGTAAAGAATCTGCCTGTACTATTGGTGACCTGGGTTTGATCCCTGGGTTGGGAAGATCTCCTGGAGAAGAGAAAGGATACCCACTCCAGTATTCTAGGCTGGAGGATTCCATAGACTGTATAGTCCGTGGTGTCACAGAAGAGTCAGACACAACTGAGTGACTTTCACTTACTTTCACCTTTGTGGTTTACTTACTATGTTGTGTCTGACTATTTTGTGACCCCTTAGACTGTAGCCTGCCAGGCTCCTCTCTCCATGGGATTTCCCAGGCAAGAATACTGGAGTGGGTTGCCATTTCTTCCTCCAGTGGATCTTTGCAACCCAGAGATTGAACCCAGGTCTGCATTTACCCTGGGATTCACTTCACTTCAGAATCAAGGGAGGCAAACATTCAACTTTCAGATTCCCAGGCCCCCTCCTCTGGCAATTTGAGTTTCTTAGATGTGATATGCAGCCCTGGAATCTCTATGTTTAACAATGTCCCAGGTGATTCTGAGATTTGAGCAACTTTTAGAAGCATATGAAACTGAAAGTGTTAGTCAGCCAGTTGTGTTCAACTCTTTGCAAACCCATGGATAGTAGCTCTACAGGCTCCTCTGTCCATGGAATTCTCTAGGCAAGAATACTGGAGTGGATAGCCATTCCCTTCTCAAGGAAGTCTTCCTGACACAGTGATCAAACCCTGGTTTTCTGTACTGTAGGCATATTTTTTACTGTGTGAGCATCAGGGAAGCCTAGAAGCATAAATAACTAGTCAAAATTTTTCTTCCTTTCCCCTAAGTTTTTACAAATTTTAAAACTGACATCCAAAATGTTTTTGTTGTAAGTGTAAACACAGCAAAGGATGTACCTTTGGCATACAATAAAAATAAACCCTTCAAGTAAATAAAACTAGGAATTCCCTGGTAAACCAGTGGTTAGTGCTCAGTGCTTTCACTCTGGTGACCTGGGTTCAGTCTCTGGTCAGGAAACTAAGATCCTGCAGGAAGTCTCATGGTGTGTCCATAAATAAATAAAACTGTTAATATCATGCTTACAAATATATCCAGAAGAATGTAAGTAGCATAGAGTTTTTAATTTTTTTTTTTTTTTTTTTTACTTATTTGGCTGTCTTGGGTCCTAGTTGTGGCTTGCAGGATCCTTACTCAGTTCTACTGCCCTCTGGCATGTGGGATCTTAGTCCCCAACCATAGATCAAACCCACATTCCCTGCATTTGAAGGCAGATTCTCAGCCACTGGACCACCAGGGAAGTCCCTAGCCTTGGGTTTTGATACTCACCAACATTGGAGAAGGACATGGCAACCCACTGCAGTATTTTTGCCTGGAGAAGTCCATGGATAGAGGAGCCTGGCTGCCTACAGTCCATGGGGTCCCAAAGAGTTAGACATGACTGAGAAACTAAGCACAGCACTCACCATCAATAGTCTTAAAATTTAATTTAAAAATTTAAAAAAAAAAAAATGAAATATTGCAAGAATTACCAAAATGCAATATAAAGACATAAAGTGAGAAAATGGTGATGGAAAAACTGCACTGATAGACTTGCTTGATGTAGGGTTGTCACAAACCTTTAATTTGTAAGAATGTAGTATCTGCTAAGAACAATAAAACAAAGCACATAAAGCAAGGGAAAAAATTATAAAATGAGCTCTTTCTAATGGTCAGGTTTTTTGTTTTTCCTGCTTCATTGAAATGTAATGGACATATATTGTGTAAATTTCAGGTGAACACATGTTGATTTGATAAGGTATTTTTGATGTTATATTTGGTTACAGTACTTGAGATCACGTTTATTAATGAGCTTCATTTTTGTTCTAATTCAGTGACTCTGTTACCTTAGAAGAAATGGAAATACACATATTTCTTCTCTGAAAACATCCCTCACCACTAAGAATCTGTGTGCAGAGGGCTGTAAAGGCAGTGGGAGGGAAAGCTTGAGATAGAATCTAGGTGGTGCAAAGGGGAAAGAGAGAGAAGAGGGGAAGTGAGGGAGTACGGGAGAAGGAGGGGGACTAGGGTGTGACCTAACACCCCTGAGGTGGTTTAAGAAAGCATGAGCCCCTGCCTAGAAAAACTCCTGGGGTTCAGCATGAAGATCCACATTGAAGACCCCGGGAATCCAGTGGGTGCTGAGTCTTCAAGTGCAGATCACTTGGGAGTAAGTTTGCTTCCTGCCCCCATCTCCCAGGCCCCGGCCCTCCAACCTACCCCCCTTTCCCCTGGAAGAGAACAGGGGTTTGCTGTTTGCACCTGATGAATTGGAAGAGGACCCCTGCCTTTTAGGCTCCTGACATCAACCTGAGCTCTGTTGAAATAGTTGTGTGGACCACCTTCCCCTACCTTAAGCTATTGAACCCTGAAAAACTAAATATGTAGATAAATTGGAGATAAGATGTTGGGCCTCTGGATGGCAGAGAGGAAAGTGGGGACTCTCACCCACCTGAGATCTGGAAAATAGCCCCTGCGTGGGTCCCTGAAACCCCATCCACATTCTTTCCTCTCTCTTGCAATTTGGTAGAAAGGTTTCTAGTTGAAAGATCCCATGGGGAAAAACTGGTTCAGAAACCTGATTGGAGCCCAGTTTGGTTACTATGGATTGGATTAGAATTGGCTTTAGAAGGCTTGGAACCTCCTGATGCAGCCTCACTGAGAAAACACTTTTGGAGATCCAGGTAGGAGTGTCATGGACACAGGACACAGGAAGTGGTGCTGGTATTTCCAGAGAAATCTCCTTCAACGTGAAGACAAAGGCACTCCAGCTTCACCCTCCACTGGGACTCAGAGTGGGAAGTGTTTAGCTGCACTGAGTCAACTGGACTTCAGGAGCTGGTGAGCCATGGGGTTTGGAATGCTTCATTTTGTTCTCTGAAGCCATGAGTCTGCAAAATTGCTCTGTAAAGGGCTAGAGAGTAACCAGGCATTAAGGGCAATTTTGTCTTTTCCATTAACAGTGTGAAACAGCCTTGGGCAGGATTAAATGATCACAGCTGTGTTCCAATAAAACTTTATTTGTGACACTGAAATTTAGATATCATATGATTTCCACATGTCAAAAATATTCCTTTTTTCCCCCAAAATTAAAAAAAATAATAAAAATATTAAACATATTTTTTAAAGTTAAAAAAATAAATAACTGAAACATAAAAATCATTCTTTACTTTCTGGTTAGGAGAAAAAAAAAAAAAAACAGGAGGCAACCTAATTTGTCAATCTCTGTCTAAACCATTTGCCTATATAATTCAGCTAGCATCCCATTAGTGGCTTGTGACATGAATTTAGTAGGCTGGATTCTGCTTATGAAAAATAGAAATTTTATTAAATCTAAGGTGACATAAGCTGTAAGATACATTATTCCTTTTTTTTTTTTTTTTTTTTTTGGCCACACCCTGAGGCATGTGGGATCATATGTCCCTGACCAGGGATTGAACCTATGCCCCCTGGAGTGGAAGTGAGGAGTCTTAAATACTAGATCACCAGGGAAGTCCCAAAGCATTATTTTTCATACCACTGTCAAATATATATATTTATGCATGTGTGCTCAATTGCTTCAGTCATGTTTGACTCTTTGCAACCCTATGGACCTCTCCTCTGTTCTTATGATTCTTCAGGCAGGAATGCTGGAGTGGGTTGCAATGCCCTCTTACAGGGGATCTTCCTGGCCCAGAGATGGAACCTACATCTCTTATGTCTTCTGCATTGGCAGGATGGTCCTTTACCACTAAGACCACCATTTACACTCAGCCAAACAAACTATGATATGCTACTGATGAAATGTGACCTGGTATCAGAAATGGTCCAATGTAAACTTTAGAATGATCCTTAATGTCAATGAAATGTGTTAATGGCATGGAAGCTATCACCAATGTATTATATGGAGAGACATTGTGTTACAAACCTTTTATTTCAATGACCACCACCTGTATAGTTTAACAGGAGCTCTGGGGCCACCATAGGGAGAAAAGGCAAAAGTGGGGGCTGGAGAAGTAAGTTTAAAACTGTTATGTCACTTAACTGAGTTTGAGATGTTACCTTAAGTATAAAATAAAAATGTGAATAGTTATCTTAATGTTTCAGCTGCTGATTAAATCAGGTATTAATTTTGTTTTCTGAAAGTAATATAATAATCACCACTCATCTGCAGAGAATAAGTTCCAAGACCCCCAATAGACATCTTTAACCTCACATAGTATCAAACCCTATATACATAATGTTTTTGCTATACAAACATACCTGTGATGCAGTTTATTTTATAAAAATACAGTAAGAGATTGGCAACTAACTAATAGTAACAGGAAAGTGAAAGTGAAGATGCTCAGTAGTGTCTACTCTTTGAGACCCCAGGCAGCTTACTAGGCTCCTCTGTCCATGGATTTCCCAGGCAAGAATTTTGAACTGGCCTTCCATTTCCTTCTCCAGAGGATCTTCCTGACCCAGGATCAACCCAGGTCTGAGCCACCAGGAAAGGTGTAATAATAGGATAGAACAATTATAACAATATACTTTGATAAAAGTTTTGTGAAAGATGTAGTCTCTATGTAAAAAATATTACTGTACTAATTTAGTGATTTTGTTTTACCCTAACTAAGCACTTACTATGCTCTGTAGCCATAACTTCTGCAGTTGAGGTTGACAGCAAAAATAACCCAGATTTCTTTTCTCTTCTTCACATTCACCAAAGATACTAGCATACAATTCAATACAACCTTGGCATACAATTTTTCTCTCTTTATATCAAATTGAGAACTTCAATCTTTTCACTTAAAGGCAGCACTTAATGGATTCTCTCTGGCATATCTAAATGGCCAGCATCACTCCACTTATGCTTTGGGGCCATTACTGAGTAAAATAAGGGTGTGTGGGCACAAGCCCTGTGACATCTCAACAGTCATTGTGGTAACCGAGTTACAAATGGGTGGGATGTGCTGAACCAAGGAAAGATTCACATTCAGGGCAGGAGGATGTAAGATGGTGTGAGATTCCAATCACACTCCTCAGAATGAGATGCAATTTAAAACTTATGTATTATTTCTTTCTGGACTTTTCCATTTAATATTTTCAGTGAACAACTGAGGGCTAACTGAAATTGCAGAGAGTGACACCTGAGATCAGAGGGGATGACCTTTTCCTGTGGTTGCCTTTAGATGGAAAAAGCACTAGATGAAGGGGCCACTTGAAGTGAAAAGTGATTGTAAAATGGCCCATCTCTTCCCGTGTGAGGAAGCACAATCACCACCACAACCTGAGAAAAACACCAGAGGGACCAAATCCAGAGATGATGATGACAATGCTGAGGTCATCTTTGTTGGATCAGAGCACGTCAATGAGGATACTGAAACCCTCCCTGTCAGAGTGAGTTCAAGTTCAAAGCCAGTCATTTCTAACATTTTGAACAGAGTGACCAGGGACTCATCTTCAAGAAGAAAGAAGGGCCACATGAGTCCAGATCCCTCCTGCATGTTGCAACCTGCATATCTCAGGACCCCAGCAGCAGAGCCAGTGGCCATCTCTCCAGCTTCTCAGTCTGAATGTGGAGGAAGAGAGTCCTATTATTTTCAAGACTTTTCCTAAACCTGATTATAAAAGGAGTTCTCTGCAAGCTTCACAATTTCAGAATTGCTCTCTCCTCAGCCTCATGGTCTATCTGGAGCTGTTCTTTCATTAGGAGGCAAGGATGAAAGTCCTCTTCTTCAAAGTGATGTCCCACTTCAGATGTAAATTTTAACCATGGGAATCCCTAAAGACCTAAACTCAGAGATGGAATCCCAGAAAGACCTGCTTCCACCATGGCCCCTCTAGGAATCTCTCCTACAAAGAATACGATTATGACCTTGGAAGATATCCTGACCTCACTGAGCCATGTTCAAGGTGGGGCATCATTTTCATGGACTCATGTGAATGACCAGGCATGCTTCAGTCTTATGGATCCAGACAGAACATGTAGTTTGGAAGAGCTGGAGAAAACAGACTTTTGGACTCTAGCAAGTCAGAGCAGGACTGTTGATCCTATAAAAGGAAATCTGATCATGTTACTTGATGACTTTTACTATGGAAAACATACAAGAGATGGGCAGCCAGAACAGAAGACTCACACAGCCTTCAAATGCCTCAGCTGCTTGGGAGTTCTAAAAAGTGTCAAGTTTATCACCCACTTGAGGAACCATCTGGAGCTTAAGAAGCAGAGGGATGACAGCTGGGAAATCCACACTACCTGCCAGCACTGTTTCCCACCCTGATCCAGCTGCAGTGTCACATTGAAAGCGTCCACGCTTCCCAGGAGCCCTCCACAGTCTGTAAAATCTTGAATTGTCCTTTGAAACACATCAGGCTCTCTTACAGCACATGAAGGACAGTCACAAACCTGGTGAAATGCCCTACGTGTGCCGTGTTTGCAATTACGGATCGTCAGCATTTGCTGATGTAGAGGCGCATTTTAGAACGTGGTATGGAAACACAAACAATTTGCTTTGTCTGTTTTGTCTCAAAATGTTCAAAGTGGCGACATCCTTCATAAATCACACTTGGAGGCACTGGAACAAGAGGGTCTTTCCATATTCCAAGTGCTGGCTTCAGTTTTTGAAGCTGAAGGAAAAGGCAGAGCACCAAACCAAGAATCATCAATCATTCAAAAAGCCAGAGCAATTGCAAGGGTTGCCTCCTGAAACAGAGGTCATGATCCAAACTTCAGTTCAGCTGGGATTGAGTTGATTTCTATAAGAGAGACAGTGCCCATCATTGTGAGGAACACTGACTCCCAAGTGCCACCCAGAAAAACTACAAACTGGATTGTCTACAAACACAAAATATTACAAACATGTTGCAGCAAGGGATCTGGCTACAAATTATGTTCTACCCATCTCCAGAATTTCGAAGAAGCCCTATTCAGGTTCAGCCAGCTGTACATAAAAACTCTGCTTGGCTTTTGTTGTTCAGTTGCTCAGTCCTGTCTGACTCCCTGTGACCCTTGAACTTCAGTACTCCAGGCTTCCCTGTCTATCACCATCTCCTAAAGCTTGCTCAAACTCATTCCATTGGGTTGCTGATGCCATATAAACATCTCATTCTCTGTCACCCCTGCTGCTCCTGCCTTCAATATTTTCCAGCACCAGGATTTTTTTCCAGTTAGTTGACTCTTCTCATCAGGTGGCCAAAGTAGTGGAGCTTCAGGTTCAGTTCTTGCACTGAATATTCAGGGTTGATTTCCCTTAGGATTGACTGGTTGGATCTCCTTGCTGTCCAAGGGACACTCAAGAGTCTTCTCCATTCTCCAGCACCACAGTTCAAAAAGATCAGTTCTTCAGCACTCAGCCTTCTTTATGGTCCAGCTCTTCCATCTGTATCTGACTCCTGGGAAAACCATAGATTTGACTTTATGGACATTTGTTGGCAAAGTAATGTCTCTGTCTTTTAATATGCTGTCTAGTTTTGTCACAGCTTTTCTTCCAAGGAGTGAGCATCTTTTAATTTCACAGCCTCTGTAACCATCCACAGTTATTTTGGAGCCAAGAAAATAAAGTCTGACTTTACTGTAACTGAGATTGTACTTGTTTCATCTCTCTACCATCAAGTAGCTTTGAAATCTCCATGTTCCTTCCTGGCCACTCTCTACTGCCCAAAGTAACCACATCTCTGACCTCTAGCACTAGACATTCATTTTTGTTTGTTTCAAACTTTAAATAAATACAATCTCACAGTAGAATTTCTATTCCCCAGGTCTTGTTTTTTGTTGTTGTTGTTGTGTGTGTGTGTGTGTGTGTGTTTAATAAGTGGGATGCATTCTTATTATATGTAGCTGTGGAACATTCTTTTTCATTTCTGGGTAGAAATGGGCATAGTCTTATATGTCCATTTTACTGTGCCTGAAATTTGAGGCTCTCATTTTGCCTTTTCGAATAAGCCACCTATGAACCCATGTGTGTCTTTCTTAGTAATTTCTCTAGGATAGCTGTATCTGTGTGTCTAGATATGAGATTTTCTGATAATGCATGTGATAGTGGTTTAGTTGCCAAGTGGTATTTGACTCTTGCTAGCCCATAGACTCTAGCCCACCAGGCTCCACTGTCCATGGGATTTCCCAGGCAAGAATACCACAATGAGTTGGCATTTCCTTCTCCAGAGGATTTTTTGATGCAAGGTTTCAAACGTGGGTCTCCTGCATTGCAGGCAGATTTGTTACTGACTGAGCCATTCCAATATGCAGGTACAGTCAAATGCTTTTTCAAAATGATTGAAGCAATGTGTATTTCTACTAACAGTATTGTCATTTCAATTTCTACCAAACATTTGGCACTGTCAGTCTGTTTCATCATATAACTGAAAGAAGGACCCTTCAGGGCTTTCCCAGGGACAGACCATACCCCTCAACCCCCACCAATGTACCCATTCTCTTATTTGCAGAAAAAAACTTTAGGTCCTAGACCTTCCATGAGTTTCAAAGAACATATTTAATTAGAAAAGAAAAACTGCAGAAACAAGAAAAAAATCAATCAAGACAACCAATAATTTGTTGTAGTGCAGTCGTGTTCATTGCAACCCCATGGACTGCAGCACATCAGGCTTCTCTGTCCTTCACCATCTCCTGGAGCTTGCTCAGGCTCCAGTGCATTGCGTCTGTGATGTCATCCAACCATCTCATTCTCTGTCATCCACTTCTCCTCCTGCCTTCAATCTTTCCAGCATTAGAGTGTATTCTAATGAGCCAGCTCTTCCCATAAGGTGGCCAAAGTATTGGAGCTTCACTTTCAGAATCAGTCCTTCCAGTGAATATTCAGAGTTGATTTCCTGTAGGACTTACTGGCTGGATCTCCCTCCAGTCCAAGGGACTCTCGAGAGTCTTAGCCAACACGACAGTTCAAAAACCTCAATTCTTTGGTGCTCAGCCTTCTTTATGGTCCACATCTCACATCCACACATGACTAGTGGAAGAACCATAACCTTGACTACATGGACCTTTGTTGGCAAAGTAATGTCTCTGCTTTTTAATATGTCATCTAGGTTTGTCAGTTTTTTTTTTTCCCCCAAGAGCAAGCATCTTTTAATTTCGCGGCTGCAGTCACCATCTGCAGTGATTTGGAGCTCAAGAAAATAAAGTCTGTCACTGTTTCCATTGTTGCCTCACCTATTTGCCATGAAGTGCTGAGACCTTTGGGAGAAGGCAATGGCACCCCACTCCAGTACTCTTGCTTGGAAAATCCCATGGATGGAGGAGTCTGGTAGGCTGTAGTCCATGGGGTTGCTAAGAGTCAGACATGACTGAGTGACTTCACTTTCACTTTTCACTTTCATGCATTGGAGAAGTAAATGGCAACCCACTCCAGTGTTCTTGCCTGGAGGACCCCAGGGACAGGGGATCCTGGTGGGCTGCTGTCTATGGGGTCACACAGATTCAGACACGACTGAAGCAACTTAGCAGCCGCAGATGAGACCTATGACTGTGTGGACCACAACAAACTCTGGAAAATTCTTAAAGAGATGGGACTCTGTGGGAGAGGGAGAAGGTGGGATGATTTGGGAGAATGGCATTGAAACATATATAATATCATATATGAAATGAGTCACCAGTCCAAATTCGATGCATGATGCTGGATGCTTGGGGCTGGTGCACTGGGATGACCCAGAGGGATGGTATAGGGAGGGAGGAGGGAGGAGGGTTCAGGATGGGGAACACATGTATACCTGTGGCAGATTCATTTAGATATAAGGCAAAACCAATACAATATTGTAAATTAAAAAAAAAAAAAAAAAAAAGATGGAAATACCAGACCACTTGACCTGTGTCCTGAGAAATCTGTATGCAGGTCAAGAAGCAACAGTTACAACTGAATATGGAACAACTGACTGGTTCCAAATAGGGAAAGGAGTATGTAAAGATTGTATATTGTCACCCTGATTATTTAACTTATATGCAGAGTACATCATGAAAAACACTGGGCTGGATGAAGCACAATCTGGAATCAAGATTGCTGGGAGAAATATCAACAACCTCAGATATGCAGATGATACCACCCTAATGGCAGAAAATGAAGAGCCTCTTGATGAGGGCTAAAGAGATGTGTGAAAAGGCTGGCTTAAAACTCATCATTCAAAAAATGAAGAGTGTGACATCTGGTCCCATCACTTCATGGCAAACCAATGGAGAAAAAGTGAAAACAACAGCAGATTTTATTTTCTTGGGCCTCAAAATCACTATGGACGATGAGTGTACCCACAAAATTAAAAGAAGCTTGTTCCTTGAAAGAAAAGTGATGACAAACCTAGACAGCAAAAAATAAAAATAAAAAACAGCTAAGGCATCATTCTGCTGACCAAAGATCTTATAGTCAAAGCTATAGTGGCTAAGACAGTAAGGAATTCACTTGATATGCGGGAGACCTGGGTTCCATCATGGGAAGGACATCCCTGCAGTCCAGTGGTAAGACTATGTGCTCCCAAATTAGAGAATTCAAGTGCATTCCCTAGTCAGGGTATTAGATCCCACATACTGCAACTAAAAGAAGCTCATGTGACAAATAAAATTCCTGCATCCCACATGCTGCTATGAAGATTGAAGAGCCCTTGTGCTGCAACTAAGGCCAAGCACCACCAAGTAAATGAATAAATATTTGAAAGAAAGAAAGAAAAAGATACAAAAATTCCTGTTGATTCAGCAGTTAGCACTTGATGCTTTCACTGACAATGGCCAGAGTTCAACACCTGCTTGTGGAACTAAGATTCCACAAGTTCTGTGGCATGGCCAACAAAAACCCAGAAAGATAATCGAGGAGGAAAGAACTCCCAAAATTTGAAAATGTATAAATATAACTGCAAACAGGTTGAGGTTAGAGTAAGGATTGCCAGGAACCCAAAGTGCAAAAGTAGAACCTCTGTAATTCAGAAGCCTCTTTAATATTGTGGTTTAGGTTCCTCCTACTCCTGTTTCTGAACCTAAATAATTTGCAGCTCCTAAGAGAAATTGTTATGGAAAAAAAAATGTTTGAACTGAATTATATTGAAAATAGCAAATGTTTTGAGACAGAGCTAAAACAGTTTCATGTGTTAATGTGCATTATGTTTGAAAAGAAGAAATGTTGGCAAAACAATGATCTAAGTCAGTGCTATTAACAGAAGTTTCTGCAGGAATAGAAATTTTTTAAATCATTGTTACATGTATTCCCTAAAAAGGATGAATACCATTTCACATATATAAATACATATTTTCTCTTCTGTGAGGTGACCTGTTTATATCTTTTATCTGATTTTTCAGATAGAGTGTTCATCTTATAGGATTTTTTTTTTTTTTTTTTTGGCCTTGCTGTGAGGCTTAAGGGATCTTAGATCTTAAACCTCGGATCGAATCTCTGCCCCCTGCAGTCGAAGCACAAAGCCCTAACTACCAGATCACTAGGGAATTCTCAATGAAAATGTTTTCTATCTCCTTGTCAATATGCCACTTCAGAGATGTTAAAATGTAACTAGTGTGACTGAGGTATTAAATATTTGTGTGTGCTAAGTTGCTTTAGTCCTGTCCAACTCTTTGCCACATAGACGGTAGCCCACCAGGCTCCTGTGTCCATAGGATTCTCCAGGCAATAATACTGGAGTAGGTTGCCATTTCCCTTTCCAGGGATCTTCCCCACCCAGTGATTGAACCAGTGTCTTTTACATCTGCTGCATTGGCTGGCAGGTTCCTATCACTAGCGCCACATTGGAAACCTATTAAATCTCTACTTTACTTTAATTTAATTAATTTAAAACTAAAAGATATTGCTAGAAGAACCAGATAGTCCTTATAAATGAGTTTCAATTAATTTGTATCCTCAGTAATTTGTGTATCTCTTAGATATTTTCCTCAAGATGAGAGTCCATGTCCATCCCCAAGTGTAGGCTGGGTTTAGTGACTTGTTTCCAAAAAACAGAATATGTCAGGGGAAGGAGATAACTTTATAGCAGAGGAACTAGTGGTAAGTCGTATTGATAGTATGGATCCTTGATGGGAAATGATGAGAAAGCTAAATTGCCTTGGAGGTATAGTTCTAAAAATATATAAACCCCAGTGCACACAGGAGAAACATATCAAACCCATATTGAGAGTCATTCTGCAAAATAGCTGTCCCCGATAGACTCCTGAAAATTGTCAAAAGTCATGAAAAGCAAGGAAAGTTTAAGAAACTGCTATAGACCAGAGTCTAAGGGAGGTATCTGTAGGCTTTCAGTATATATCCTCATGCAGTTTGGTATCCTATATGGGCATATGAAACTGGAAAAGAACATCTGTGGGAAAACTGGTAAAATCTGAATAAAACCTGTAACTTCATTAAAGGTTTCCTACTCAAAGTTGCTGGAATAATTGTGAAGCCTAAAGGAGGTCATTTCACAGATATACATTGTAGATATTTCAAATATTTTCTTTACATCATACCCTCTTCATTTTGACTTCAATGGAATGGAAGTCTAAAGTATGGTATAATTAATTGAATGGAAAACTTCAAATACAAAGAATCAATAATATTTAGACTGTGTCAACTGACCATAATGCAATAATTAGAAATTGACAAAGAAACATATGTTAAAAAGCCATTCATTTGGAAAATATCAATAAATATATTAATACATATCTCCATGGAATTTTTAGACAAGACTACTGGAGCAGATGCCAATCTTCCTGACCCAGGATCGAACCTTGTCCTCCTGTGTCTCCTGAATTGGCTGGAAAGTTCTTTACCATTTGAGCAACAAGGGAAGCCCATGAGATATCTAATCTTTGTATTAAGAAGAGAATATTAGGATATACTTGAAAGTGAATGATAATGAACATACTAATCAGCAAAAATTGTGATAAAGTTAAATTTGTATGGGAAAATGATGGAAACAGTGGCAGACTTTATTTTCTTGGGGTCCAAAATGATTGTGGATAGTGACTACAGCCATGAAATTAAAAGATATTTTCCCCTTGAAAGAAAAGCTATGACAAACCTACACAGCATATTAAAAAGCAGAAACATCACTTTGCTGACAAAGTCCGTCTAGTCAAAGCTATAGTTTTTCCAGCAGTCATGTATGGATGTGACAGTTAGATCATAAAGAAGGCTGAGTGCTGAAGAATTGATGCTTTTGAACTGTGGTGTTGGATAAGACTCTTGACAGTCCCTTGGACAGCAAGGACATCCAACCAGTCAATCCTAAGGGAAATCAACTCTGAATATTCACTGGAAGGACTGATGCTGAAGCTGAATATCCAATACTTTGGCCACCTGATGTGAAAAGCCAACTCATTGGAAAAGATCTTGATGCTGGAAAAGACTGAGGGCAGGAGAACTGGGCAGAAAAGGTGGAGATGTTTGGATAGTATCACCAACTCAATGGACATGAGTTTGAGCAACCTCCAGGAGATAGTGAAGGACAGGGTAGCCTTGTGTGCTGCATTTAGTCCATGGGGTTGCAAAGAGTCATACATGACTGAGGGCCTAAACAACAACAACAAATTAAAGTAAATTTATAACATTACATATAAGAGAAATGAGAGTTACAAATAACAATCTCAAAAAGTTGTAAAGGTGAGCAGCAGAACAAACATAGCAATAAGAAGGAATGCAATTAACAAAGAAAGAAAAATGAATATAATAGAGAAGAAAATATAGTAACAAAACCAAAACTTTATTGCCCCATATGATTACAAGGAGTCTTCCAGCAGAACAGGGCATTTAAAAAAGACTCTGTAAAGGGCCAAGAAAGAAATAATTTAAGCTTTGTGAATATGATCTTTGGTGCTTAATCAAGTTTGCAGCCATAGACACTAACCAAAGGAACTGGCAAGTCCCTGTTCCAACTTTAAGGATTCTGAAAGTTGAATTTCACACAATTTTCATGTCTGAAAATAATATTATTTACTGTTTTCCTAAGCCATTAAAAAGCCTAAGTCTCTAAAACTTAAAAATAGAAGTAAAGCTCATTCTTAGCTTACTATATAGGCTGTGCAAAAAGAGGGGCAGGCTGCCCTGTATTGATCCCAATGTAATACCAAGAGGAGGGGCTTCAAGATCCAGGTATATGGTCAAGTTCCTTAAGGAAGGGGCAGGTCACCCCTGAAAGCTGTGAGTGCTGGACAGCATCACTGGACTCCCCTGGTAGACTCGGATGATGCTCTCAGCCCTGTGCCCTGGCAACAGTGCAATCTGTTTGTTTTTTTCCCCCTCCTCCGGTAAGCTGCACAATCTTGACAGAACTAAGACCTTTGAGATTCAGGTTCAGCCTAACTACACCCCCTGCTGTTGCCTCCAGAGGTGTCACCATGTGCTCATTGCACCCAACTCGGACTTGCGACCAATCAAATTGCAGCGCCCACACCTGGCAGCCAATCATCAGTGGCAGCAGGGCGCCTGTAGGGGCAGCTGCAGCAGCGCCCTGGGCTTGAGGAGGCGTCTTCCCTTCAGGCTTAACCCAGAGACCACCTAAGGGCCTGTGAGCTGCCTACAGTTCTGGCACCACCGACAACGGGGACTGGTAAGGGCTGGGGCGTGGTGTGGCCAAAGCGGTGTCTGAGGGCCAAGGGGACGGTTTCTCGAGTCCCCACATGCGCGGGGCTTTGCTAGGCAAGGAGGCCTGTGAGGGCCTGGTGGGCCCTCAGGAGGCAGCTCGGCCGGGCCCATAGGCCCTGAGACCCCTTTTGCCCTCTCTCATTTCTAGTCTGGGCTGGCGCTTCTCTCCAGCAGCCTTCCTGCCCCGGTGGTGGGTAGAGCCAGCTTGGGGGAAGGGCCTGTTAGGCTCCCGGCCCCCCGCTCAGGTCTCCTGTTGAACCTAATATACATAAACACACACAGAAATCTTCACAGCAGGTTTGTGACTCGGGTCCAACACAGTTCTGGACCCAGGTACAGTCAGGTGGGCGCCACAAAAAAAAAAAAAAAAAAATCGATCTACTGGCCTCTTCACTGTGGCGCGCCTTGGTCGTTTTCCTGTTTCCTCTGCCTCTTCTGGGATTCCAGGGCTGTCCCTATACCTTGGGGTCCCGAGATTCAGGCCATTGCTTCAGGAGATTGGCAGATGAGGTGCTTGTTCCTTTGTTACTGAGAGAAAGGAGGTGGGAGGAAGAAGCTCAGAGAAGAGGAGTTCAGTCACTTGCTCTGGTTGAGTGTGAGATGCCTGTTCCTGGAACACATGACACAACCTGACCTTTCCCTCTGCCCGCCCCCAGGTTGTGACCTTTGCCTGCCTTGGAAGTCTCAAGGGCTTAGGTTTTCAGTGTTCCCCTTAGGTAAGGTGGCGGGCATGTTGACAATAAGGAACAAAGTTATGTCTTTCTTGCCTTCCGTTTTTCTCCTTTCATTCATGGGGTGACATGTTGCTATGTAGAGAGAGTTCTGCTGATTGAGGTTTAGCTGACCATGATTGTGGGTGGTGACTTCAGGGCAATCATGGTTTCAGGTCACTCTGAAGCTCTCTGAGTTGCAACCTTAAAAACAGGCAGTGAGGCTGGTGGCTTGCTTTCTCTTGTCATCTTGAAAGAGAGTAAGCACCCTGGGTTTTAAGCTGTGTAGAGCTGGCTCCTACAACTTGATGAGGCTAAAATGGGGCAATGTACATATCGTAAGGTTTTAGCTATAAAATCAAAGTAATGAAGGTGTGAGAGTTCCCTGGTAGCCTGGTGGTTAGGATTCTGGGCTTTCACTGAAGTGGTCTGGGTTCCATCTCTGGTCAGGAAACTGTGATCCCACAAGCCAAGCAGCATGGCCAAATTAATAAATAAATAAAGTGGTTCATTCAGAAAAAATGTTGTGATTTAACATGGTTACATGGGATTACTTGCTCATTTCTATACCCTTAAGGGCTTTATTTCATTAAGTAATTGAACTCCACTGGTTGGTGCCTGGGGACCATCTGAGTTCATTTCGCTCCAGTAAACAAGATCATAGGTAGCTCAATGCCCAGCAACTTGTGCCTACAGCTCTGTTATATAGTTATCTATTGCTAGTACAGCTTTGAACTTCATAGTGAATCAATGTTGCCATGTTTTGTTTTGGTCACACCACGTGACTTCATAGGATATTAGTTCCCCAACCAGGAATTGAACTCAGGATCCTGGCAGTGAAAGGGCTGAGTCCTAATCACAGGACTGCCAGGCAACTCCTGTTTTTAGATGTTTTGGTTTGTTTTGTGCCGGGGGCCAGCGTGAGGAACTCCGCCCATGGCAAAGGTCATGAGGAAGGAGGCTCAGCATATGCAAAGGCAGGATCCAGCCTCAGGAGTCCCCCTGGATATTCTCGAACATCTACCCCCAAAACCAGAATCTGCCTACTTTACTGTTTTGTGCTCTCACCTCTGACTTTACGGGGGGTTGTCCCCCACCACCATCTCGCTCTCTCTGAAAAGGAGTTAACTTACACTCCAGTTAATAAACTTCCTGGGCATAATAGGAGTGTTTAAATCCAAACCCCTCAGATGACTCTCTAAGTTGCCTGACAAGTTTACCTGGACTCCTACAGCTATGCATACGATTGTTTACAGTCTCTAAACTTCGAAAGGCACAGGAAGCTTAAGATATTCAAATAGCTTAGAGCCTCTTGGAGAGTTAGAAGCTGTCAGAATAAAACTAGTAGAAGATTTCATTGATGAGCCAATGCTTGCTGCCAAGTTTTCACATCCCCTGTATTGTATCCTTGAATATGTATTAATTAATATAGTTGGTATGTAGGAAAAAAAAGTAGTGGCCTTGGTGTTAGCAACTTTAGACCCTTAAGGTAATAATTTTTTTCCTTTGTTGTAAACCCACTGCACCTCTGCCCAATAGGAATGCAACTTTATCTAACACCTTTGGAGGAGGGTGCCAAACTTTAAAATAATTACTTTTAGAGAAAATAAGTCTTATGGTTGACAAACCTTTGTCAGAGTCATAGAATGTTAATAAGCCTTCTGGCCAGAAGATGATGTAAATCACCTAAACCATTTGTATGTGATAAGTTTGCAGAAAAGAAACCCTGGTTTTGATAAGGATCAAAGACTGCTGACTTTGCATAATTTCACACCCCCTATTATCCTCTATATGCAACTTATGGTATAAAAACCCCTATTGAAAATAAAGCTATGGGTCTTGCTCACCGAAGCTTGGTCTCCCCATGTCATTCTTTCTTTCACCTTCTGGCTGAATTTTTGCATCTGGAGTGCAGAGGCCCGCCAAGTCTACTAATTTTGCCTGGGCTTCTAAGATCTGACTGGGGAGGCCTTAGTGTCTCCTGTCCCTTGGGAGAATGGGAAGACGCCTGTGGCCTACATAGGCAGTGCAAACTTCTTGACTTGAAGTTTTATTGGTTTTCCGTGTAAACCAAGCTATTCAGCCTCTTTTCTCCACTGAATTTTCTCACTGAGCTATCCCTATTTAACCATACTTTATATTTCTAATTAATACTTAATAAAGCTATTGTCAGAGAAGGCAATGGCACCCCACTCTAGTTCTCTTGCCTGGAAAATCCCATGGATGGCGAAGCCTGGTAAGCTGCAGTCCATGGGGTCACTAAGAGTTGGACGCGACTGAGTGACTTCACATTCACTTTTCACTTTCATGCATTGGAGAAGGAAATGGCAACTGACTCCAGTGTTCTTGCCTGGAGAATCCCTGGGATGGGGGAGCCTGGGGGGCTCCCATCTCTGGGGCCGCATAGAGTCGAAACGACTGAATTGACTTAGCAGCAGTGGAAAGCTATTTTATCCAGTTAGCAGAAGCTGTCTCCCCTTCGAATTCTCTGGATCTGCTGGGGCTGGACCCCAGCAGTTTTGTTAAACAAAAAAGTTTTGCCATATTTATAGAGAACTCTTCTGTGTGTAAGTATGATGTGAATGATAGTAACATGAAATGTTTGTGTTGTACATATTATCTCAAAATTGAATAGTTTGGAATAACTTCCATTTGTTATCTCTTGGTCTAGAATCCAGTTGGGTAGTTTAGCCTCAGGGTCTCTGTTGTCCAGTTCAGTTCAATTCAGTTCAGTCACTCAGTCATGTTCAACTCTTTGCTACCCCAAGAATCACAGCATGCCAGGCCTCCATGTCCATCAGCAACTCCCAGAGTTCACTCAGACTCAAGTCCATCGAATCAATGATGTCATCCAGCCATCTCATCCTCTATTGTCCCCTTCTCCTCCTGCCCCCATTCCCTCCCAGCATCAGAGTCTTTTCCAATGAGTCAAATCTTCACATCAGGTGGCCAAAGTACTGGAGTTTCAGCTTTAGCATCATTCCTTCCAAAGAAATCCCAGGGCTGATCTCCTTCAGAATGGACTATTTGGATGTCCTTGCAGTCCAAGGGACTCTCAAGAGTCTTCTCCAACACTACAGTTCAAAAGCATCAATTCTTCGGTGCTCAGCTTTCTTCACAGTCCAACTCTCACATCCATACATGACCACTGGAAAAACCATAGCCTTGACTAGATGGACCTTTGTTGACAAAGTAATGTCTCTGCTTTTCAATATGCTATCTAGGTTGGTCATAACTTTTCTTGCAAGTAAGTGTCGTTTAATTTCATGGCTGCAGTCACTATCTGCAGTGATTTTGGAGCCCCAAAAATAAAGGCTGACACTATTTCCACTGTTTCCCCATCTATTTCCCATGAATTGATGGGACCAGATACAATGATCTTCATTTTCTGAATGTTGAACTTTAAGCCAACTTTTTCACTCTCCACTTTCACTTTCATCAAGAGGCTTTTGAGTTCCTCTTCACTTTCTGCCATAACGATGGTGTCATCTGCATATCTGAGGTTATTGATATTTCTCCTAGCAATCTTAATTCCAGCCTGTGCTTCTTCCAGACCAGTGTTTCTCATGATGTACTCTGCAAATGAGTTAAATAAGCAGGGTGACAATATACAGCCTTGACGTACTCCTTTTCCTATTTGGAACCAGTCTGTTGTTCCATGTCCAGTTTGAACTGTTGTTTCCTGACCTGCATATAGGTTTCTCAAGAGGCAGATCAGGTGGTCTGATATTCCCATCTCTTTGAGAATTTTCCACAGTTTATTGTGATCCACACAGTCAAAGGCTTTGGCATAGTCAATAAAGCAGAAATAGATGTTTTTCTGGAACTCTCTTGATTTTTCCATGATACAGCAGATGTTGGCAATTTGATCTCTGGTTCCTCTGCCTTTTCTAAAATCAGCTTGAACTTCTGGAATTTCAGGGTTCCCATATTGCTGAAGCCTGGCTTGGAGAATTTTGAGCATCACTTTACTAATTTAGTCAAGCTTTTATCTGGTTTGACAACCTCTGCAGACTTGGGTTGTTGAATCTAAGCTCTCTCACTTGGCTGTACTCATGAGGCCTCAGTTCCTCTCTCTGTGGGCCTCTTCAAGTGGCTGCTTGTGTGGAGGCTGCTGTCTTTTCCCAGAATGAGTGATTCAGGAAAGAACTTGCACCCAAGATAAAGTGCAGAGTCTTTTTTCAAAAGTTAAACATTTTCACTTCTCTATTTTCTTAGTTTCACAGGTCAACCCTGTGATATTTTGAGAGAGAACTACACAGGGGTGGGAATACCAGGAAACGTGATTCACTTGGAATCATCTTAAAGGCTGGCTACCATAGCCATTAATCCACCATGCCAACCTTTCTTCATATGATCTAACTTCTGTTACTGTGAGTGAATTTGTCTTGTGTACACTTCTTGGGTGCTGCTGCTGCTGGTAAGTCGCTTCAGTCATGTCTGACTCTGTGCAACCCCATAGACAGCAACCCACCAGGCCTCCCTGTCCCTGGGATTCTCTGAGCAAGAACACTGGAGTGGGTTGCCATTTCCTTCTCCAATCCATCAGTGAAAAGTGAAAGTTAAGTTGCTCAGTCGTGTCCGACTCTTCTCAACACCACGGACTGTAGCCTACCAGGCTCCTCCATCCATGGGATTTTCTACTCCATTCTTATTTACTCAGTTGTATTCTAGCAAATCTCTTATTTTTCCTGGATTAAGTTTTCTGTTTCTCTGGACGGTTCCCATCAGCAAACAGACTGACTGTAAAATCACCTCTCATTAAAAGTCTGTCTTTTGAAGACACGTCCTGCTTCTGCTTCTTTTAATTCATATTTGCTTATTATAGACTTCTACAGAGTTGTTTGTAGAATTTGTTATCTCCAATTCTCTCATTTTCCTTGTAATCCATTCTTGTCAAGGTCACCAGTGAATTCCAAATGTTTAACTCAGTGGTCAATTTTTAGTTTTTATTTAATTTAATTTTTTGGCAGCCTTTATCAAAGTAGTTCATTTCCTACTGCCCCCCACAAATGTTTCATTTGGATTACAGAATGCTTCTCTTTTCTGCTTCTCTTCTACCTACAGTTCTCCCACATACAATATATGACCTTTGTGTCTGGCTTTATTTAGATATCATATTTTGTTTTTAAATATTTATTTATTTAGCTATGTGGCTTGTGGGATCTTTGTTCCCAGCCCAGGGATGGAACCTGCGCAGAGTTTTAAACAATAGATTTCCAAGGAAGTCCCCTAGTTTGTGTATTTTCATGATTCATCCATTTTATGGATGTATAGCAGTACATGGTGTTTTTTTTTTTTTTTTGGCTGAATATGGTATATGCCTTACATGTAGTCCATTGTGAGCATATACCACAGTTTATTTATCCATTCATCACATAATGGATAATGTTTGAATGGTGTACTCTTTGTGGCTACTGTGAGTAATGTTGCTTTGAACATTGTTTTTGCATGGACTTAACATTTTCAGTTTTTATGGATATATACAAAAGAGTGAAACTGCCAAATCATACAGCTACTCTATATTTAATTTTTGAGGTACTGACAAACCCCTTTTCAAAGTGGTTGTACCATTTTACAGCAATTGCATCAACAATATATGAAGATTCCTTTTCTTCATATCCTTTGCAGCACTTGTTATTATTCCTCTTTTTGATTATAGCCAAGTTAATGGGTATGAAGTAGTATTTCACTGAGACTGATTTATATTCTCCTAATCATGTGATTGTTGGCCATTTGTATGTCATTTTTGGTGAAAAGTCTATTCAAATTATTTTCCTGATTGTTAAAATGTTTTTTTTTTTTTTAATTGTTGTGAAAAACGTGTAACTTAAATTTTACCATTGTAACCATTTTTACATGCTAAGTATTTTACACACTTTCATCAGCCTTTTTGGAGAAGGAAATGGCAACCCACGCCAGTATTCTTTCCTGGAGAATGCCATGGACAAAGGAGGCTACAGTCCATGGGGATGCAAAGAGTTGAACACGACGGAGTGACTAACACAAACACACACACACACAGTCACAGTGTTGTTTTGATTTTGTTGTCATTGTTCTAGCTATGCTATGTAGCTTGCATGATATAGTTCCCTGGTTGAGGCTCATACCCAGGCCCCTGATAATAAAGCATGGGTTCCTAACCTTTGAACTACCAGGGAATTCCTTATCACATTGTCATGAAACAGATCTCTACACCTTTTCATCTTGCAAAATTGAAAACGTATACCCATCACCTGTCCCATTAAACAACAACTCCTTTTTTCTTCCCTGTTTCTCTAGGCCCTGGAATACATCAATGTTCTTTGTTTCCCTTCTATTACTTGACTTTATTAGATATTTCTTATAAGTGGAAACATACAATATTTGTCTTTTTCATGACTGGTTTATTTCGTTTAGCTTGATGTCTTAAAGGATCATGCACGTTGTAGCATGTGGCAGAATTTCCTTTATATGGCTAAATAACGTTTCATTGTATGTATATATCACATTTGATGGACATTTAGATGCTTCCACCTCTTAGTTGTTGTGATTTTTGCTGCTGTGAGCATGGCCGTGCAAATATCTCAAGACCCCATGTTAACTTCTTTTGAATTTATATCCAGAAGTGGAATTGCCAAATCATGTGGTAGTTCTATTTTTAATTTTTCGAGGAGCCTTTATACTGTTTTCTATAGCAGTTGCAACATTTTAAAATCTATCCATAACACACAAGAATCCACTTTCTGTACGTGCTTTCCAAGAGTTGTCCTTTCCTTCCCTTCCCTTTACCTTTCCTTTCCATCATATGTATATGCACACGCATGCATGCACAATTTTTTTCATATCCTTTTCCATTATTGTTTATCACAAGATATGAGTATATTTCCTTGTGCTATACAGTAGGATCTTATTTATCTATTCTATATTAATATTATAGTTTGCATCTGCTAATCACCAGCTCCCAATCTATGCCTCCCCCACCCTTCCCCTCTTGGTAATCACATAGTCTGCTCTCTATGTCTGTGAATCTGTTTCTAACTCCTAGATAAGTTCATTTGTGTCATATTTTGGATTCCACATGTAAATGATACCATATAATATTTGTTTTTCTGACTGGACATGACTGAGCAACTGAACTGAACTGAAGTATTCTTTTTAATGCTAGTGTAGATTGAAATGTTTACTTAACTTCATTTTCAGAACATTTGTTGCCACTGTATAGAAATGTGATTGATTTTTAAAATATTTATCTTGTATTCTGTACAAGATTTTTATTAGTTGTAATACTTGTGGTTTCTTCAGGATTTTCTCTATAGAAAAGTATATTATCTCCAATATGCTTGGACCTTTTCCTTTCCATTCTGAATGCTGTTTTTGTTTTGTTTTGTTTTTAACAACAACAGCACCAACTCCTTTTTCTTACCTGATTGCCCTGGTTATAGAATTGCCAGTATAAAATTGAGCCAAAGTGCGGAATAGACATCCTTGTGTTGTTCCCAATCTTAGAGGGAAATCATTCAGTTTTTCATTATTATGTATGATGTTAGCTGTGGGTCTTTCATAGGTACCCTTCCATTGAGAAAGTTCGCTTCTTAGTTATTAAGTGTTTTTTATAACGCCTATTATGAAAAGGTGCTGGGTTCAGGGAAATGCTTTTTCTGTAGGCAGATGTGTTTTTGGTCCTTTATTCTGTTAAAATGGCATTATGTTGATTGACTTTCGTATAATGAACCAACTTTGCATACCTCCATAAATCCCACGTGATCATGGTATATGATCTTTTTTATATGTTGTTAGATTTTTCCAGTATTTTGTTGAGGACTCTTGCCTCTATATTCATAAGGGATATCGGGTGTGTGTGTGTGTGTGTGTGTGTGTGTGTGTGTGTGATGTATCTCTGTGATACTGGTATTAGAGAAAGATTGACATCACTTTGCATGCTATGTGGGGAAGAGACATGTGGAGTGAAAGATGAAGCATTGTTGGATTTAAGTTTAGTCTGGATTAGAGGCAGAAATTTAGGATATATCAGTGTGGAATTGGGGTGAGATTAACAAGAGAGTTAATTCTCAATTTGTTAGGCCTGTATTAAGTGCTTGACATTGAATTACGCTATTTGTTAACTATGTCTAGATACTTTATACTTTGAATCTGCTACCTATTTTCTGTATTAACATTTATGAAATTAGTATGTGTGAATCAATTGTAATGTGCATTTAAGATATGTTTTCTCCCAATTTTACTACAAAACAAGATGCCATTGAATAGCTGATGCTTTTTAAAAAGAGCTGTTAACTTTAAGTCTAAGAAATAAGCATGTTTGTCTTTAAGACACAGAAACACATTTAAAAGTTATAAATTTGCCCAAAAAGATGCAGCTAGTGTATGGCTAACTTAGAATTCCAGCTTAATCTTTTTGACTCCAAAGTCCATGTTTCTACACACTGTACAATAGTGCTTTTGTAAAAATGCTTGTCCTTTATATGTAATTTCACCTAATGATCAGTGGTGTTGTTTTTTCCTTTTCTTTTCTTTCTTTCTTTCTTTTTTAAATAGAAGAGATTAAAATCAACATGGGACAAAGCTATGATTCTAGAGTCATGTAGACTTATAGGTTTTTCAGCTGTCATTTAGCCTCTTTGATACTCAATGTCTTTATCTGTAAGATAATGGTGTTTATAACTTCCTAGAGTTTTGGAGATAATCAAATAGCGCATTTTTCTGTACTTAACTAATATGTAGTATGTTTATGCTTAGATGGCAGGTTATGTAAAGAAAGCACTGGTATTGGTGGCCACACCCTTCAAGAATAAAAAAGTATTTAAAATATGGAAACACCATGTATGTTATCTGAAGAACAAGAGCCAGAACCACAGAAAAGTGTAGGAGAAACCAAACTAGTAGATGATGAAGATGCTGAACTGATCTTTGTTGGAGTGGAACATGTAAATAAAGATGCTGATGTGGTCTTTTTTGGGATGACCTCAAATTCAAAACCAGTCATTTCAAACATTGAACAGAGTTACCCCAGGTTCATGTTCAAGGAGAAAAATGTATGATCACTTCAAGAAAGATAATGCTCACAAATTACAGCCTGTTAGTCATGCGACTCCTACATCAGCAGCACGGACTGTCTTGCCAGTTTCTGGTTCTGAATCAAGATCAACAGATAGTCCTATTATTGTTGAGCCTTTGTCTGAAGCTGATTATAAAATATTTCACCACTAATAGTGCCTAATAGCGTTTCAGAGTTATATTCTCCTTTGATTATCTTCACAGGTTCATTGCAGCATCCAGTAGAAACAGCAGTTTCTGCAGGAGATATGAATAAAAGTCCTCGTGTATCAAAGCTACTTTCCATTTCTGAAACAAATAGCACAGATCCCAAAAAGCCTAAACTCAGTGATGGAATTATAGGGGATATTCCTTAGCTTTGTACCCTTCAGGTATTTTTCATACAGTGACTACTGAGCAAAGCACACCAGACAGTGTTCATACATCATTAAGCCATGTTCAGAATGGAGAACCTCGTCCAACAGCTTTTCCAAAGGACAATGCTTATTGTAAGCCTATAAGTCCTTTAGGGAAAAATGGACTGACAAAAACTGACTTTCCAAGTTTAGCAAGTCAAAACAAGATTGTTGATCCCACAGAAGGAAATCTGATTGTGTTACTTGGTGACTTCTACTATGGACAGCGAATAGGAGATGGGCAGCCAAAACCCAAAACTCACACAACCTTTAAATGCCTCAGCTGCTTGAAAGTTCTAAAAAACGTCAAGTTTCTGAATCACTTGAAGCACCATTTGGGACTTGAAAGGCAGAGAGGTGACAGCTGGAAAAACCGCACCACCTGCCAGCACTGCCTCCACCAGTTTCCTACTCCCTTCCAGCTGCAGTGTCACATTGAAAGTATTCACATTTCCCAGAAGCCCTCTGCAGACTGTAAAATCTGTGAGTTGTCCTTTGAGACAGATCAGTTTCTCTTATAGCACATGAAAGACAATCATAAGCCTGGTGAAATGCCCTATGTGTGCCAGGTTTGCAATTACAGATCATCAGTTTTTGCAGATGTGGATGCACATTTCAGAGCATACCATGGTACACTAAGAATTTGCTTTGTCCGTTTTGTCTCAAAATTTTTACAACTGCAACACCATACATGTGTCATTATAGAGGGCACTGGGTAAAGAGTTTTCACCAGTGTTCCAAATGTCGGCTACAGTTTTTAACTTTCAAAGAGAAAATGGAGCACAAGACTCATTGTCATCAAATGTTTAAGAAGCCTAAGCAGCTAGAAGGATTACCTCCTGAAACAAAAGTTGTTATTCAGGTATCACTGGAACCTCTTCAACCAGGATTGGTGGAAGTACCATCCATTACTGTGAACACATCTGATTCTGAACCATCACCACCCCCCCAATCTAAAAATAGGAGTTGAAAAAAAAAAAAACCTTTATTCTACTTTCAGTAAGTCTGAAACAAGTATTTCAGTCAAATGTAAAATCCCCATTAAAAACAAAAAAATCGAAATTATAGCATTATTCAATAGTATCAAATATAGTAAAACCAATGGGTAATTTATGTTTTTTTTTAATTCATGAAGAACAGTTTTAATTGACCTGAATTTGAGATGTTATTTAAAAATATATTACCTGTTTTTCATATAATTATCTTAATATGTAAAAAATATGTGCTCACGTGTGTATGAGAGAGAAAGAATGAGAGAGGGGGAGAGAAGAAAAGTAATAACCTATTTCGGTATTTCATGTTGTTTGTAAGTTCGAAACCTCTGCTATACATATAATCTGTAGAGTGTTTTAGAAATGTAATTTTCAACTGTTTTCATGCCTTTAAGATCTCAGTATTAACTATACAGCCAGATTGGAATGACTTTCTTATGGTATAGTCCCATGTGCTGCTGAACTCTCCTCAGTGCCTCTGTTGTGCTGATCTAAGATAACCTGGCTCCAAAAGCCTGGTGTGGAGAAGTTGATGGAGAAGCTGTGATGTGAGTTTGAAGCAGACATGGGATTTAGTCAGTGGAGAGCTGTGGCTTCTTGTCCCATTGGAGGAAGAGGTATGCATTCACTCCAGGCATGGAGCCAAGGCAGAAGGAACACTGTCTCAGAATGTCTTTACCTACCCCAGGGACATCTCAAGGAAGCCAACCATTAAAATGCCTGTGGTTGGTGAGGGGCTCCTGTAAGCATCAAACAGGCCCTGTGTATCATTGACTACAGTTGCAGAAGCAAAGATAGTTAACAGAATGAGGCCTGGTGCCCATGGACCTCCTGTTGAGTGATCAAAAGGGTAATTTGATTCATTCCATCCCCTTTCCCATTTGGCTGGCCTTTAGTCACAGTGAAGTAGCCATGTCTGTCTAAGTCACAATAGTAGAGCAAATTAAGATTCTCAAGGAAAAAAAGCCTTGACGTCCAGGTTGACTTGTCCTTGACCCATAGTTTTGACTGAAAAGACTCAAACCCAGGGAATCTGTTAAGCTTATGAATTGGGCTCAATTTAGTTCTCTCACCCTTAAGCTACAATGGAGTTGTCCAAGAATAGTAAATGTAGTGGATAAAAATGTTCCAGGGTGATTAAACCCTTTATAGAGCTTTTCCTTACCTTTTCCAGTTACATGTGTCTTACCCTAGTTAAACATATGAAGATTTCAGTGTTGTGTCTTATCTTGCCTTGGACACAAATGTATTGCAGTTAACAATTCTTTGTGTGTGTAATTTCCCATTTTATCAAACTCATACTGAATTTTTGTCTTACTTGATACAGTCTGATGTGCAAGAATTGTCTCATTTAATTCGGTATTTATCAGGTCATAGAGTTATTCTCCTCACTCTAATCTATCCAACTAATCTGTGATTATACTTGTGGAACCTTTTTTCTTATGGTCTCCAAGGTCCCATTGGCAGACCTGCAGGGTACCCTCTAAGTATTGGTTCCTGAACATCAGTACACTTCACTGCCTCTGTGGGTTCCTGGAGCTGAGTCTCCTTAGGCGTGTTTTGGAGAAGGCAATGGCATCCCACTCCAGTACTTTTGCCTGGAAAATCTCATGGACCAAGGAGCCTGGTGGGCTGCAGTCCATGGGGTCTCTAGAGTCGAACACAACTGAGCAACTTCACTTTCACTTTCATGAATTGGAGGAAATGGCAACCCACTCCAGTGTTCTTGCTTGGAGAATCCCAGGGATGGGGAAGCCTGTTGGGCTGCTGTCTCTGGGGTTGCACAGAGTCGCACATGACTGAAGCAACTTAGCAGCAGCAGCAGCAGGCATGTTTTAATGCCATCCCTTCTCCACTTCCGGCACAGGTAACAAACAATCTGTGCACAATTCAAGGAACCTGGGATCCTGGCTGTAGACCTATGCCAGGAGAAATATCTCATTTCCCCTTTCTTTCTCCTCCTCTTTATCTCTCCCCACTCTTTTTTCACCCTTTGTCAATTTATTTAAATTCTCTAAGCTTTCACAAAATGCTGGGAAGTGATAATCACCAAGGGCTTAGCATCCCTTTCAGAACTGAACAGGAAGGACTACAAATGACTAAGCTGTAGTGAGTCTTGTCTGCATTTTAGGTAATTTTCTGAGTGTAAAGTCTATTGTATTTATTTATTCCATGTTTGATTGATTGATTTGCACTTTGAATATTACTAGGACTTTCCAGCTAGTTTGCTTAGGTCAAAGCACTTTGCTAAGTGTAAGCTTAAACCACTTTTGCAGAAAGAGTGTGTGTTGTTCTGGTCTCAGGTGGAAACTTCTATGTATAATTAAATGTGCAGACTTTTATATATGTAGCTCATTTATTCTATTTCTATAGTAAAAATATGAAATGGTTTAGTTATGTGTTTTTATTTTTCCTTAGTGTTATCAACATTGTTACTGTTGTTTGCTCTGAAGTATGCTCCTAAAGAGTACAAGTTGTTATTTATTGCCAACTACTGCTGGGAGGGGTTGGGGGCAGGAGGAGAAGGGGACAACAGAGGATGAGATGGCTGGATGGCATCACCTACTCGATAGACATGAGTTTTTGGGTGAACTCTGGGAGTTGGTGGTGGACATGGAGACATGGTGTGCTGCAATTCATGGGGTCGCAAAGAGTCGGACACGACTGAGCAACTGAACTGAACTGAACTGAAAAAGGTTCCAGTAATATGGACCCTGATTACCTCCTCTCTTTCATTCTTTGTCATTCTGCTCAACTATTTTTCCTCACTGGTGCACTGTTTTTGGCAACACTGGACTTGCTTTTCCTCAAGCAAATTCCATTTCTTCCCAATCCAAAAACTTTGCAACTGCTCTTCTTCTGGAAATGCTCTTCCCCTACTCCTGCATGGCTTGCTACCTCCCTTATTTGAGCTTCACGCTTCATGCTGTTCAAATCACACAACGTAATTTCCAACGCCCTCCCTTTCCTCCTCCTCCTTAAAGGGACTTTAAGTCTCTACCCTCTTCTTCCCTCTCCAGCCTAGATTTCCTAGATTTTCACATACACACACACATACACACACACACACAAAAAAGACTGAGAAGAGATAATAACAGCAGGTCTTTGCTTCTTAGAATTAACTTGAGTCAGTTTCTGTGCCTTCAAATAAAAGATAATTAATAGTGAATTGAGTTCTTTCATGAGATTTCTGTTTTCCTATTGATACCTCTATATTTTTTAAATTTTATTTTATTTTAAACTTTACATAATTGTATTAGTTTTGCCAAATATCAAAATGAATCCACCACAGGCATACATGTGTTCCCCATCCTGAACCCTCCTCCTCCTCCTCCCTCCCATACCATCCTCTGGGTCGTCCCAGTGCACCAGCCCCCAGCATCCAGTATCGCATCAACCTGGACTGGCAACTCGTTTCTTACATGATATTTTACATGTTTCAATGTCATTCTCCCAAATCTTTCCACCCTCTCCCTCTCCCCACAGAGTCCATAAGACTGTTCTATACATCAGTGTCTCTTTTTTGCTGTCTCATTACACCGGGTTATTGTTACCATCTTTCTAAATTCCATATATATGCGTTAGTATACTGTATTTATGTTTTTCCTTCTGGCTTACTTCACTCTTTATAATAGGCTCCAGTTTCATCCACCTCATTAGAACTGATTCAAATGTATTCTTTTTAATGGCTGAGTAATACTCCATTGTGTATATGTACAATAGCTTTCTTATCGATTCATCTGCTGGTGGACATCTAGGTTGCTTCCATGTCCTGGCTATTATAAACAGTGCTGTGATGAACATTGGGGTACATGGTACACGTGTCTCTTTCCCTTCTGGTTTCCTCAGTGTGTATGCCCAGCAGCGGGATTGCTGGATCATAAGGCAGTTCTATTTCCAGTTTTTTAAGGAATCTCCACACTGTTCTCCATAGTGGCTGTACTAGTTTGCATTCCCACCAACAGTGTAAGAGGGTTCCCTTTTCTCCACACCCTCTCCAGCATTTATTATTTGTAGACTTTGGATTGCCTCTATATTTTTTAAGCAATGTCACGTTGTTTTGTTTATGAATATATTGAATATCTGTCAAAGTTACTATTTTGTTATTGTTCTTTGTGAATTTCCTATTCTATTTTGCTTGTTCTCTTACATAAAATTTATTATTTAATTAATGTTGCCAAAGACTTGTAAGTAAAATTAGTATGTATAGAAATAAAACTTTTTAAAAATTATTTCTGCTGTTTTTCTTTTTACAAACAACATGGCATATTTTTAGTTTTTTAAACTAATCTTATTGTGTTGGCCAAGACTTCTAAACATGATGTGTAAATGGGTTTTCTTGTTCTTAGTACCATCAAATGCAATGAGTATATGGCTATAAATTTCTATTTCTATTTTTAAAATTTAAAGAAAATTGTTTTATTGGATAGTTTACAACATCTGTTGAGACGTTTACTTTTCTTTCTTTCTCCCTCCTTTCTTTTTCTTCCTTTCTTCCCCTGTCTCTGTTCCTCTTTCTTTCCTTCCTTCCTCCCTTTCTTTCCCCAGGTTTTTGCTTGACTGAACTTTTCCTGAAATAAAAGTAATTCCACTCAGGGTTGAATATTATCCTCTCAGAATCTCATTCCATTCTCATTTCTAGTATTGGAATTAACTTCCTCTTCCCCCATATTTCACCTGGGAAAATGACAACACAAACTTTCCAAAACTGAAATTGCAATTCTCTATATTTCATATGGAAATCTGTGTGGATGTTTTCCCACTTGAAATTAGAAATTTTATGTTTTACACATGTAAAAAACTAGGTGCTATCTTTTCTCCATGAGTTGTATCAATGTTTCTGATTTACTTTTTCCAACAAGCAGCTCTTGTTTTATTATCTCATCAAGTTTTATTTTTGTTTTCTATTTGGCTTCAATTCATATATACCTTCTACTTTCTTTAGGATTTTTTATAGCCTTGTATTTTAAAAGCTTTCTTTGCAAATTTTTATGGAAATATATTTTATTTACAATGTTGTATTTCAATGTATATCAGAGTGATTGAGTTATGCAGATACATATCTATTATTTTTTAGATTCTTTTCCATTATAGGTTATTACATGATACTATTTTATTTATTTATTTATATAAAGGGATTAATATATATTAATTAATTAATATAAATTATAAATTATATATATATATAAATATATATATATTTATATATAAAGGATTAGGACTTGACCTACATTTATTTAAATAGCAATTTTGTCTGAATCCTTAATACTTTTATGTATACATTTTTCTAAAGTAAAATTTTATTCTTCATGATTTTGGCAGTTCCAAAGATTTCATTATTTTCAGGCTGAATGTTTTAATTTATAGTTTACTGAGAATTAAGTTTTCCTTGTAACTCTGAGGGTATGTGTGTATATACACTGATATGTCTATATAGACACCCTTTTCAAATTACTACATGTTTTTTTTTAAGATACACATTTTTAAATATTTTATGTTTGTATGGTAAAAATGTGAAATGTTTTAATCCTAAAAATCTGTTTCCCCCAAATGGATATAGTATAAAAAGTAAAGGTATAAAAGTATTCCTATGAAAGTAATTCCTAGTAACAGAACATGGAAATGTAAAAAAATTATTCATAACGCTTACTAAAGGTGTGGAGAAGGCAATGGCAACCCATTCCAGTACTCTCGCCTGGAAAATCCCATGGACGAAGGAGCCTGGTAGGCTGCAGTCCATGGGGTCACTAAGAGTCAGACATCACTGACCAACTTCACTTTTCCTTTTCCTTTCATCCATTGGAGAAGGAAATGGCAACCCACTCCAGTGTTCTTGCCTGGAGAATCCCAGGGCGGGGGAGCCTGGTGGGCTGCCATCTATGGGGTCGCACAGAGTCGGACATGACTGAAGTGACTTAGCAGCAGCAAAGGTGGTAAGAAAAACTTTATTCAAGGTAAGAGTACTATGGCAGGGTCTTATAATGGGGTAGAGAGATTGAGCTTGAGTCTGACTACAGCAGGCACACAGCTGGGATTTATAGCTAAGGAACAGGGTGGGTCCATGGGGTTGCAAAGAGAGACTGGGGGACTGAAAAGCAACCAACAACAACAACAGCAACAGGGTGGGTGTCAGTGGATGGAAACTTATTAAGAGGACCATAAGGGTTCTGAGGGAGATCAGCCCTGGGATTACTTTGGAAGTAATGATCCTAAAGCTGAAACTCTAGTACTTTGGCCATTTCGTGCGAAGAGTTGACTCATTGGAAAAGACTGATGCAGGGAGGGATTGTGGGCAGGAGGAAAGGGGGTGGCAGAGGATGAGGTGGCTGGATAGCATCACTGACTTGATGGACGTGAGTCTGAGTGAACTCTGGGAGTTGGTAATGGACAGGGAGACCTGGTGTGCTGCGATTCATGGGGATGCAAAGAGTTGAACATGACTGAGCTACTGAACTGAATTGAACTGATGGGTGAGGGTGGATTCTGGCTAAACTGAGAGGATCATTGCTGAGGCTAGGCAAGGCTGATAAGATATTGAGGTGAGTGATAAGAAATTTGATCTCATACTGAGGGTGGTCAGATCAAGGGTCAGGTATTTTTACTAAGCTCACATAGCAGGTTCTGGCTTAGATTGGACTAAATGGACAGGCACCCCTGGATAAAGACATAGCCCAAAGTTGGCAGTGCATTAATGAACTACTGCTGCATAACAAATTACCCCAAACTAATAGCTTAAAACAATATTATCTCATACTGCTGCTGAAAGTTGGGAATCCAGGAGTAATTCAGCTGAGTGTTCTGGCTCAG